>NC_134709.1:76165955-76465955 GCF_043290135.1 Rhipicephalus microplus | reverse complement strand
TGGCCACACCTTTTCGGTAATCACAGATCACCATGCCTTGTGCTGGCGCGTCGTCCCTTAAAGATCCAACAGGACGACTTGGGCCTTGAAACTACAAGAATACAGCTTCGACGTGGCATACAAATCTGGCCTAATGCACCAGGATGCTGACTGTCTATCCCGTCACCCCGTGGACCCACCTGACCTTTCAGCACATGGTTCGGACCCTTGTCTCTTCGCCATGTCGGCTTTCACCGACATACGCAAGGAACAGCTCAGCGATGTCCACTTGCGGTCTATCATGCAGAGTCTACGCTTGCCCCACGTAGACCCGTCGCTGCACTTGTTCGTTCTACGCGACGGCATTCTTTACCGACGCAACGCCAGCGCCGAAGGACCGGAGCCACTACTCGTAGTTCCGCTGTACTTGAACAGCTTCACGACGCCCCAACCGCGGGACATTTCGGGGTCACGCGCACGTACGATCGCGTGCGGCGTAGATTCTTCTGGCCAGGCCTTTACCGTTCTGTGCGCCGATACATTGCTGCATGTGAGTCCTGCCAGCGCTCCAAACATTCCACCTTGCCACCAGCTGGTCCGCTCCAACCAATAGACATACCCACCGTTCCCTTCTATCGCGTCGGTCTTCATCTCGTTGACCATTTCCTACTCCTCTCACTGGAAACAAGTGGATAGCCGTAGCCACTGATTACGCCACGAGATACGCTATCACTCTAGCGCTACCGACAAGCTGTGCCACTGACGTCGCGGACTTCTTGCTTCATGACGCAATTCTTCACCATGGCGCTCCTCGACAGCTGCTGACTGATCGTGGTCGCTCATTTCTTTCAAAAGTAGTAAGTGACATCCTTCGCTCGTGTTCGACGCGTCACAAGCTCACTACGCCCTATCACCCACAAACAAATGGTCTTACCGAGCGCCTAAATCTAAAATTGACAACAATGCTCTCCATGTACGTTTCCAAAGATCACCTTGATTGGGATAGTACTTTGCCTTATGTGACATTCGTGTACAATTCGTCACGCCACGACACCGCTGGCGTCTTACCCTTCTATTTATTGTTCCGCCGCCATCCAGCGTTACCCTTCGAGACTCTTCTGCCATAAACTACGCAAACGGTTACAGAGTACGCCCGGGATGCCACTGCTCGGGCTCAAGTGGCCCGACAAATCGCACGGCAACGTTTTCTTGGCTCGCAGCTCTCTCAGACGGCGCGCTATGATAGCCATCACAGAGTAGTTTCCTACTTTCCAGGTTCATTGGTCCTCCTCTGGACACTATGCCGCCACGTTGGCCTCTCTTCGAAGCTCCTGTCTCGCTACTCGGGGCCTTACAAGGTTTTACGCCGGCTTACCGATGTCACATACGAGATTGCTCCTTTGGACAGTCAGTCATCGTCGTCTGCACCCGCTGCTGACGTCGTCCACGTGACCCGCCTCAAACCGTACATATCTGCATATGACCCTACTCTCCTTTAGGTGCCGAGACGGCGCTTCCAGCAGCGGGGGGTTATATGTTACACGACATCGGCAACGAAAGAGCACCATAGACGACGAAGACGATGAAAGCGACCGTGCTCGTGTTGTTGTTGCTGCTGTTCTTCCATCTTGGCTGCAGCTGCCTCTGACTCTCCCTGTATATTTTGTAAATATATTTATTTCGTTCATTCTCTCACCCCCGTAACAATATGATTATGAAAGACACTGTAGTGGGGGGGCTCCGGAAATTTCGACCACCCAGAGTTCTTTAACGTGCACCGAAATTATCTTAGCACATGGGCCTATAGGATTTTGGCCTGCATCGAAAATGCAGCCGCCACAGTCGGGATTCAATGGCGCGACCTGCGGGTCAGCAGCCGAATACCATAGCGACTAGACCATCGCGCCGAGGCATCGTGAAATGCTTAAGGCTCGCGATGTCAATATTCGTGTGCAGTCACCAGTACCCACTTGAACACGGACGACCGATTTTATAGGTTCTCGATTCTCTCCACGCTGTGTTAGTTCAATTTCGAATGGCTTCTGAAACATTTTAAGAGAGCATATGACAAAGCGGAAGATCTACCGTCACATTTTATTACTTTATCGGAATGCGGTCTGTAATCAGCAGTAGCAAGTCATCACGGATTCACTCCATCCGAACAATTATAGTGGTAAAGGTACATCTTGCGCTGAAATTTTATTGTATACGTAATAGCTTGATTAAACCTAACATGCGAATTATTTTGTGTCAGTTCTTTGGTTCAGATATCACTGCAGAGTATAACTTGTGCCTGTTTTTATTTACTGGTACTTACCGTTCGATAACTTAGTTTTTGTAAAATTTATTCTGATACGCGTCTGCCAACGCAAGGTGGCTCTGCATTCAGTTGAAGTTAGGTTCGTCTATGCGTCTGTCCGTCCGTGCCTCTGTATGTCTGTTCGTTCGTCCGTGTGTCCATCCGTCCGCTCGTCCTGGTGTTTGTCTGTCTATCCATCCATCCGGCTGTCCGTTCATCCGTACATCTAGTGAACGCTCCAAGTACCGCCATCTCGCATCTTTTCATAACATATTCATCATACAGATGTACTGCCGTTCAGCAGGCATTCCTAGTACTAAACGAGAGGTCGCTATCTGTTATTACTACTACTACGACTACTACTACTATTACTACATACATCAGGGATGCCTGACCCACGGCACAAGGAGCTTCACCCTAAAAACGTATACTGATTTAGAGTACTTGGTACGTCTACTACTGTATGGCTGAAAGCCGCCCCACTGATGTGATCTAGATGCCGGAGAAAATCGGCGCTCATAGAACAAGTGTGTTTAGAAAAAGGGGGTGACAAGTGAGAGTACCAGGCACTCTACTAAAGGAGAGCATAAAGCCATCCCGCAGGTCGCACATTTGGTGAGGCCCTGTTGATAAATATTTGCCGTGAAGGACTTCACGACGAAATTGCGAGTTTCACAGATTATTCAGGGAGGGCTGTGTGTAGAAAGAGTGTTAAACGATTCAAAGTACAAGGTACTCTACCATGGGAGAGCAACATGCTGTCCCACTATTCACGCGAAAACTATTAATGTTGTGCATAGAAAAAAATGTTTATAGATTTGAAGTACCGCATAGTCAACTATGGGAGAGCAGTGAGCTTTCCCTGAAAAATGCCGAGACAGATGGCCTGGACGGCGCACATTAAACGAGAGTTCACATTTAACGGCAGTGCTTCTGCTATAGTTGCAACGGAAGTGGCCATTTGTGCGCAGACATTTTGTCTTTTGAGCATGAAATTTTTCTCGCAGTGTTTTTTCTTTCGCCTTTTGGAATGCGCGTGAATTGGTATTTTGCTAACAGCATCTTCTTTTCTTTTCTACATATTTGATCGGTCAACCTAAAAGATATCTGTGGGCTCGTTGGAATATGTTGGTAACGAAAGACCGGTCTGCTATGCAGAAGGTTCAATTCATGCTGTATATGGGCAATGTATCTCATTATTCCAGTTTCACTGGCCAAATAACTGGCCCAAAAAAGGTTGCAACCACATATCATGGCATTGCGCTTCTAGATTATTTAACTCTCCAATGTGTAACGCCCATGTTCATTCTCTCTTTACTTTGACCCACCTGTTCCGGACCCATTTGTGAGGTTTCTTACCGAACGATGAACCTATCAGACAGATATTAATACGCTGCTCCTTTGGTTAATCGGGGAACGGGTACTAGAAACCGGCGGGCGCACCCACTGTCGTAGCTCCCGACAAACTGACCTTGGCCTAAACTATCAATGTGCCAAGCTTGTTGCATTCAAAACTTCGATTTTGTGAGCCGCGTTCGGACTGGACGGCGTCGACTGCTGGTGCCCATTAACACCAGGCGTTGCGGCCCATTATGGTTCGGAGTGTGCGTTTGTCATGCAGACTTTAGCGGCAGCAAAGCGCGCTAGAAGTTGACATGCTACAAATGGTCCTTAGGGGAAACACTATCACTCAACAAAGCAAATGTTTCTTTTAAAACTCTGTCATCTTAAATGCTCATTCCCGTGCCCTTCTAAATGAAACGTCCAGTGAAATCGCGGAAACATGTTAGGTTGGTTGTGACGCATACATATTTTGTACAGCGTGGTGAGTGAGAATTCTGATCCTTTATGTAGTTTTTTTTGGGGGGGGGGGGAAGGGGGGTCCGTAATTCACGGTACTCTGGTACCGTGGAATGGCATTGCGTGTGTTAAGAGACAAGATAGGCAATGATGTGGAGAAAATAGTTTTTTTTCCTGGCAAAGTTTAGAATCTAAGGCTTTATCTCGACAAAAATCAATCATTTGTTTGTTTCAGGGTGACTTTTTTGTCTAAAAATGACATGTTTTCAATTCTGTGTGGCGGTCTTCGACACCCTCAATAGTTACGTAGAAAAAATTTTTTCGATGTTTAAGCATAAAGTCAGTACGGAAAGGTTACAGTTTGCAAGCTGGAGCGCGGTGGACGCATTCGAAAGAGAATGTGCCTCGTTGCTCACTCTGAATGTGCCCACTGGGAAACCACAGGCATCAAGTTTGCTGACGGGAAATCCATACCTGGCTCGGGACATCTTGGTGGTTCTATCAATGGCAAGCTCCTAAAGTATATAGGGTTTGGCCATTAGAAGCAATGTAAGCATCTTGGAGGACAAAAGAACAGCTGTCTGGGCCACATATTTTCGCATGCCATCAATAGATACCAATTGATCCCTCGGCATGCAGCCTGAAATATCAGTTGCCGAACAGCTGGCATAACTGACCAATCAGATTGCTTGTACAGCTAGCCTTACTGGTCAAAAGGCTTCAACACATTGCTTTACACATATTGCGAATGCCTGGGACCAAGCAGCTGTGTACCCTACGATGTAGAGAAGGAGCTGTGAGCGTCAGAACTCTGAACTCAACTAGTCCTCGCTCGAACCTACGCTTTAAATATATATGTTTTGCTTACAGTCTTGTTGAAAAGGCGCCTCATTGTTCAGGTAGCAATAAAATACATTCATGCAGTTACAAAACCGAAAGTTTAATTAGAGGTGCCACAACCACTGAACTGTGTGCAACATCTAACACTCCAAGGCTTTTAGTTCACTGCACGTATGTTACCAAAGTGATCAAGACTTATGTATGTATGTTACTAAAGTGTTACCAAAGTGACAAAGTGATCAAGTGACCAAAGTTTTCACAGACACCAAAACCGAACGTTTGTAGTTCGTAGGTACTTTGTAGTAGGAAGCACCTACATTCGGCGACACTACGTCTGGAAAAGGCAAACTAAAAAAAAGAACAGAGGAAATAATACAGCCTCGCCATAAATTCCGCGCTCTCGAGATGCATAGAAAGAGGTGGTAATTACTATATATCGAAAAATTTTACGAATAAACGTCACTCACGTAAGAAAACCTTGAAATACCCATGTGCATAACAAAGGAAAGGGGTGAGGGTAATGACATATTGGAAGTGATAAAGATGCTGAAAGGAAGGTACGGGAAGCCGAAGGGTGGTGAAACCTTTTCCCAGAAATTTAGGGACACAGCAGGCCGCGCTGTCACCGTCCGAAATGAGCCTATTAACCCTTTAACTAGCGGGTGTTTGTAGACGTGACGCACCCCCAGTGCTCGCCTGGTAGCGGTGATGTGAAGAAAGCTGCAGACGCAGAGTAATGGCGCATTGTGGAGTCAATATGACAGATAGGGATAGAAGGGTAATAGAATGAACTCGTTTGCGGGTGATAGCTGCTAGTGATGATGCAGCGAGTGAGCGGAATTAGTGATGGGGTCAACTTTCACTCTATTCGAGAGGCAATGGCGAGCGCTCCTTACTTTCGCAGGCTTCAGCAGAAGTGTTAAAAAGGAGAAAAAGAAAAAGAAAACGAGGAGTGGATGTGATCACTGTGTAGTCATGGTCAAATTATATCAGTCGCAAAACTTGGAATGAAAATGGTCGAAAAATCATTACCACAGGCATCAATGCCTGCCGTCTACAGTGAATCCTTACTAGGTGAAGAGGGGACAAACAGCCAAAATAAAAAAATCGATATAATTTTTCCCAAATTGTCCTAAATTTATATATGCATAAGTGAAGTGCAAATTTATGTTATGGTTTATCTCACATTTCTCTAAATGGTTGATTGCCAGATGTTTTAGTCGACTTCCGTAAATGGGGGCGTATCCATGCGATTCGCAATCAGGGCTTGAGCATGGTCAGACGATATGGGTCACGAAACTTGGAACGAAAGGTAATAAAAGCATGTTGCCACAGGCACGAACACCTGCTGACGACTGAATCGCCGCATGTTGAGGAGGGGAATAAAAAGAAAAGTAAAACTAAACATAAATTTTTGGAAGTAGTCGTATGTTATAAATTAAAAAGATAACTATAAATTTACTTTGCAGTTTATGCACACTTGACTAAATGGCTCATTGCCTCAAATTTTGGTCAAGTGCCATAAATGTTGGGGGGGGGGGAAGAGGGCATCTCTGAGCAATCTGTTATCGGAGCTTGTGTTCAGTTCGGCGCATTTCTGGGTCAACGAGACATCGCTCAATTTTTCGTGATTGTATCGGGCGATGCTTTCCCAGTTTATTTATTTGCTTATGTGCACCGGGGTGACTTGTGAGAGCTTGACCATGCCCTGACATCTCGGCGCTCGATTTGGTTTCAGGAAACATGCCACCCTCACAGCGGTTGCCTGGCAACCTGAGATATGGTTGAACGGAGTGCCGTTGATTTGAATGTTCGCATTGATAGGCTTTCACGAGTTTTTGCATTAAAAAAAATTTGATGCATCTACAAAGAGCTTCTTTGTTTATATGTCTTTTTAATCTCATGTTTCTAAAGTTTAAATCAAGCGAAGCGCGGGAAGTGGTTGTCTTGAGTTTGTTGCGCTTGCCTGCACTTCTTTTTACCACTCGCTTAGCGGTATTACAAGTTGGATTGCACTCAGTTATCTCGCTCGATTGGCGTGTCAACTACGGGAAAGATAAAGACGGCAAGTTATAACGGAAGCCTCAGTTAGTTATAATGAGCAAGTCAAGCACGCGTTCGACGAAGATGGCTGAATTGGCCAAAAGATGTTTTTCGCGTCTCTGGAAAGTGTTAACCTGGCAAATTCCAGCTACGCGACGGTTTTTCTCATTTCCTTGAGGCAAAAGCAGAGCACGCGTATTTGTACCCATTATTCAAGCAGGTATTCATTTCGGGCGAGCACATAAGTCAACCCAGTTATCAGCAAGCCTGACTGGACTTACGAAAGTGCATTGTCGTTAGACTAATTGTTCAAGACGGCAGCCAAGCTGCTGTCGGCAAAATGCGTTTAGTAAAAGGCTTGAACTCGTGTTTGCTCAGCTACATAGTTCTTGCTTCTTCTACTTTTAGAATGTAGTTTAAATGATGTCAAGTAAATATAGGCTCCTTCGTTTTCATAAACTTTATGTAGTACCGGTTTGAAACTTTGTGAGTATTTACTTATTTATCACTGAAACACATGCGATGAACTAAATGCTTCTCAGAATTAATACAGGAAATGCCGCTGGAGCCAACTTTTTGACGAAATAACTTTTGTTCGTACAAGCAACGCTGTTGCCCTGACGATCGAGTAGTCAACTTGCCAAAACGCTCTTTCCAGAGACGTTCTTTTTGCGTATTTTCTGGTAGCTTGAAGCATATCCGTGTATCTTAACTTCAGTCTCGATTAGTACTTAAGTTCTTTTACAATACGACGTTCGTCGTTTTAACAAACATGATCGAGCCACGTACGACGTGTCCTACTGGTGATTATTGATAACTTTTGCATTAATCTGATATTATGGGTTCAGTGTTTGCTCGTATGTTCATATGTCAGTTGTAAATTGAAGCTGCTTTTAGAGATTGTTACTTTTACACGACGTGGTATGTCTCCGTTTTTTATACAAAAAGCTAAATTTATTTGTGTCGGTTGAATTTGGTCTTACTGAGAAATCAGTTTTGTTAACGTTTGCCACTTCAGAAAAAAATGATTAAAATAAAAAATAAGAAATGTTTAACGAACGGCCACATCACCCAAGTGGTCAGCGGACCTTAAAGAAGGCCCGAACACATTCCGCTTGCTCGCGAAGTGATGATGATGATCAAAACTTTATTACTCCCAAAAAAGGGGACCGCCCGAGAGGTCAGTTACGCTGTTTAGAGGAGGTCGAAGTGAGAGAGAATAGCTTCTACCCCACTCTCTTCCTCTCGGTGTTTCGTCCTTTCGTTCTATTTGATAACCTCACCAGTTACGTCATCATAGAAATGTTCTGTTGGTGATTCATTTCTTTAGTTAGATGCCCGGCAGCCGCCAATAGTAAAAGAGGTGCTGCCACTGCGCTTAACCACGGGAGAGCGCGTACGTGGGAGGTATGAGGAGTTTCCGTCTCCTGGCTAAACTAGCGCACGTATTGTGTAAATAGCCACTTTAGTTGACGCCTACTGCATTCGCAGGTGCACTGCTTCATCCCCTCACATTTGATGACGGTGACTGCGACCCCATAAGCAACGAGACGCTGCACTCTACGGTTGTCAAATTGACATTCTCAAGGCTGTTGTCTCGGTGTAGTGGTTTTCCACGATTCGGCAGCTCGAGTTTTTAAACTATTACAATATTATGCTCGCGAACAGATGTGTCACAATTTCATATGCAAATCTTTTATTTCGCTAATAAAACAACCGTGCTTTCTGAATCTTTCTATTTGATCTTCCTCTTCGCTCACGAAGAGAATCAGCGAGCCATAAAGCGGAATAAAATCGTGCATTTGTAACGACACGATAAAGGTCAGCAACCAAAAAAATTCGATTTCGCTCCAAGTAGGGCAAATGCATAACGTTGATGCCGCTTTCAATATTGACGTCATATTTTTTTATTTGTTTGTTGATAGTTGTCCCCTCTATACGCAGATGGGGACGGTGACAACGAGCCGCCAAGTACTGAATACATAGTCATCTATGAAAGTTACGCTACCAGTTCACATATACCTTGCGGTAGTCACCAGTACACATGTCAACAGAGCGAGCGATGAAAATATGTGCTCCATGGTAGATTCAAGAGATGATACAACTAATATAGTCATGCGAATTTTTCTTTTGTTTTCATTTTCTCATACTTCTTTTCAGTGCTTCGCCACAAGTTTTTCAAGTTATAAGAAGAACGTGGCGACACGTTAGTGACAGTGAAAGAGTTGAGAGTGCGTATATGCTCCAGCGTGGGGTGCGCGATGGCTACACACTCAAATCAGTGTGATTCTTTTGGTTCCTCGAAGGAGCCATGGAGTATGCAGAAGAGGTGCGATGTCTCCCTGAAGAACGAGCAAGTGCTTCAGATAAGTCGTTGCTCATCGGTGTTAGCGCGTGGATGACAGCGCAGTGATGGCAATAGCTCAGAACGCTTGCTTTCCTAGGATTGCCGACGTGCACGTTTGAGCATGTCGGCAACATAGGGACCTGTGATGCCAAATTCTATGAGGTTATCTTCTAAAAGCCACGCACAATGAACTGAGCATCGGCAATGCGTGGCTTGTGGTGATTTTAATTCTTTTATGGTGCAATGTGGAATTCTCCAAATTTCACGATATATGTATATATATATATATATATATATGTGTGTACATATCTTGCAAAGGGGTTTATTGGCGTGTGTTGCGACGGTGGCCCTACGATGAAAACATGATCGGGACAGAGCAACAGTCAAGCAGATGCCGGCGACAATCAGCACGAGGCGAGCGAGAGAAGCCCAGGACCCAGTACCCAAGCGGTGGCGATGTTGCTTGCCAACGATGCATTTTTTTCTTCACATAATATATATATATATATATATATATATATATATATATAAATATATATATATATATATATATATATATATATATATATATATATATATATATATATATATATATATATATATATATATATATATATCTATATATATATATATATATATAGTGTCGAGGAAACCTTGCGCACGTTGTAGAAGAACTCCCAATAATTTAGCTGGAAGTACCTGGCACTTTTTTTAGTTTTGAGACTTGGTGAAGAGCTTGCTGGTTGAGCGAAAGTATATCGCTAATAAAAACTGCAACCAAGATATTAACTTCTGAAGGTTAGTCCACGGTATGTAGCTGATGTCAACCGCCAAGTGTGGTCACTAGAAGTTACTTACTAATACATGCATGTCTTAATCATTTAATAAAAAAACTTTCATGGTAAATGGCGCACCCTGTTACTACTTTCTAAGGGTATTTGGGCGAGAAGTCTGAATCATTTCTCGCGTATTTTTGTGAGCATATTGCACTGATCTTGGTGCAGCCTTTAGAAAATTGCAGGATTTACGCATTAGATTTCGTAAGCGTTCTTTTGGAGAAGGTAGCTTTCACATAGAAACAAATTCAATTGGTCCGCAGAAGCGTCACCTAAAGCTAAATCAATCATTTACACTTTAGTAAAATCACGACGGTGAATGGCGATTGCTGTTGAGCAGCACAGTAGTTCAGTGTGGAACTTCGTAATCAAGCATAACGAAAGTCCACAAAAATTGTGGCTATATAATAGTAGTTCCACGAAAATATTTAAAAAACTTCAAATGTGGTACATTGGCCATGGCTATCACTTGCCATTGCCATGAATATCAATGGCCAAGCAATGCCCATGGGCTATCCTATTGCTGAAGCAGATTGCACAGCTCATCTAGGAAGACGCCCGTGGTGTGGATCTCAGCGAGATTCCGCAATGGCCCCTCCTACACAAATCCCCACACACTCACACACACATCCCCCCTCCACAAACACGTTTTCTTCTCTCACTTATTACGCTCAGCTAGATTCCTTTATTATTATAAAGGTTTATTGGCTCTTATCATATCTAATGTTGGGCTGATAATGTTTTCTTTATATGAGTTTTTTT
The DNA here is from genome assembly GCF_043290135.1 of Rhipicephalus microplus. Taxonomy (NCBI): domain Eukaryota; kingdom Metazoa; phylum Arthropoda; class Arachnida; order Ixodida; family Ixodidae; genus Rhipicephalus; species Rhipicephalus microplus. Next base: position 76,455,049 of record NC_134709.1, on the reverse strand, counting down.
CCCATAGGAGTTTTGTTACATGTCATTGCTTGACATGCTGTTGGCGGCAGACGGATGTTGCTGTGCTCTTTCAAATATACAATGTAATGAAGTGCTAGCACTGTAATAATCAATAGATCACCGGCTTGCGTAAAACAGTGTCGACATTCAGATTTGATATCCCAATTTCTCTAAGCACGGCACAACTGCATGCTACATTATTTTCCTTGCATATTTTCTACGCAGGTGAATATCTCAGAGGAAGACTCACATGACCCAACTGTCTCTTACGCTCTGGAAAACTCATTGACGGACAACCATGCCATCGTACGAAGCCACCTAGAGACTATTGACAGGCTACACAGACATCATCGCTTCGCCATCATCGCTTCGGGGTAAGTAGACGCCCAGCCTGTTCTTCCCTCCCATTTTCTCAGGTGCACATTGGCGGTGTGCGAAGAAGAGGTGAGACTTTGACGACGGCATTGGCCGAAGAGAGCGCCACCTAATGAACCACATCCCTCCAGGGCGAACCCTGATTGGTTGTACCATGGAAGATAAAGAGTACTCTCCCGAACGTGGCTACCAGAGCGTTTATATGTTTAGAGCCCGACGCCACTGCTGACGTTTTTTTTTTCTCACTTAGTATGGTCCACATAGTCGTTACCGCCTTCTCTTTCCTCGGGGCACTTTTTTCATTCCTATATACCTGGAATGTTACTATGTTTTGTAGCGGGAACGACTGAGGCCTACTGTAACGTGAACAGTTTCCCTGCTATGTCCCAGCGACCTTCTTGCACTCTGGACCCATGATGGAATGAGCGTAGCGTGCTTACATATTAATAATTTCGCTGAGCATTCTGTGTAAATCTCGCTGCTTTGACTCGCGACACTTGCGGCCTCATTTTGGTGGAGGGAAATGGAAAAAGCGTCGGAGCACATATTTCACGATAGATGTCAAACAATGTACGCTGAAGTTTATGACCCCAATGAGTCGGTTACACCGCAAATGTTAAAGCCGCGACATTACTGCGGGACGTCTAACACTATCGTTCCACCAACACCTCTAGTCAACGCGCACCTCTAAACTTTAAGAAGCCATGGAAGAAACACCGGTTGACGCAGGTTGCTAAAAGAGGTTTCCAGAAAGCTTGTAGGAATTGCTCATGACCAAGAAATACTTAGTTTTAAATAAAATCATCTTTTATTGGTCAGCATATTCTTAGCAAAATTGGAACGACCCATCTTCGATAACGGCGTCCTGATGTAACGTTTTTTATACCTGCGCATCTTTATAGCTGCCTCTGCCACGCATTGTAGCAAATGTGCTTTAGCAGAACATAGGCTGGTGGAAACAAAACTTGTACGCAGTTCTCATTAAAGATAGAATCAAATTTTCTCATGAACGCACCAGACCTAATCGAGCCTTCTTTTAGGCGAATTCCTTTTTGTACAGCAAGGAAGCAGCAGCACGAGTACATGCCCACACGAGAGGGGGCGCAAACAGACGAGTACCGACAACTGTATTTTTAGAGGAGTGACACACCTCATATATGCTAGAATAAAGCACAAAAAAGGAAGGGATGGGTATCAAGATCTTACAATGCACAATTGTAACACCGCAATACAGCCAAAGCAAGAATAAAGCGAACCAAAGCGATCTTATTTTTTTTTTCGACATCAAAGACCTGACACTTACATCCAGAGTATGAAAGTAAACTTCAAAGAGGGCAAGAAAGGAGACGCTGATGTGCTTTTTAACGAAATTTCTTAATTTGATAGGATGTGTGACGCATTCAAACCGGGCCACACATGGATTTGCTAACGCATGTGCAACCAAATGTGCGTGCGTGTGGCGTTACTTTTTAAAGCGAAAGCTGCTATGCAACTACAACATGGCTCACGCGCAGCGTCGTAGTTGTCCGCTGCTACCGCCGGTGTCCGTAACCAATATCACACGAAATATAAAAAAACTCAAATGAAAAACCACCAGAGACATCTGGTGGCATATAGCCAGATTCGAACCGTGTGCCAGCCGAACATTCAACTGCGGAGCCACACTGGTGCTTGAGACTCGTTCGCAAACTTGCCTTAAGCAGGCTTGATGCTAGGAAAGAAGTGGCGTTAGTATGAGTAATAAAGCATCTTAAAACAGCGAATGAATACCCAGGCATCAGAGAATCTGAATCGCGTAACGTGTGGGTTGTGAAATGCTCGAACACATTACAAAACACACTTCAAGTGTAATTCTTCATCCACGGAACGCAACGAAATAGTGTTACAGGTGCTAAGTGGATACCATGCTTCTCCAAAGAATGACAAGAGATAGGATTGTGAATGCCGACCTACTATACAAAAATCGTGAATATTCATGGCGTAGTGGTACTCAGCATGTCTGCTTATAGCATTTACCCGAATAGTGTTTAGAAAAAGCTCTGAAGGGCCGCTCTTTATGTTTTCGCTGTGACTGTGCTGTGCCTTGCGTGCAGGCCGGGCGTTTTTGTAATTTATTTGTTTCCCCGAACGGTCATTGACACAGAGCCCAGCATTGACAACGTGAAACATCGCACATGACATGGCAAAGCAATACACCGCTTCTGTGCAACACTTAACGGCCAACGTGTTGTGGTTCTTTTGGCATCCACGTTCCCTCGTGTTGCGAATATGTGGGCACAGCTTTCCCAGCCTATTCTGCCCACGTATTGGCTACATCATTTAACCAATACTATAATTCCAACCAAAACTGGCTGGGAATTGTACCATTTCACGTCCTCAAGCTATTTTTTACATCGATACAGTCTTTTTGCAGCAATTGTGCAGGAAAACTGGCCCGCAATCCTCACGTCCCGCATAAACTGCGTGGTCCACATCAGAGGAGGTCAATACAGAGGCGTGGTCTGTGGGGCTCCCGTGGGACCTCAGTGAGCACGTCCAGATGAATTACTCGCCGGAAAACTGGATCCAAGAATATTACAGGGCCACAGGTATAGCTTAGTAGTATTGATTCTTGAACTACCTGATTTCGCTGATTGCACTTTCTTCAAATAATCTCTCCAAACCTACTTGCACACTGCACACCTAAGATGACTCTCAAAAAAGCAACAATCAGACCTTTGCTGTGTTGATTTGAAAGGAGATAATAAAAGCCGCGTATTGATGTACACTCGGCACACATGGCATCTGCTATCGCCCTCTAATACACTCTCTTGAGTCGAGCAAGACGATTGCGTCTGACGCGCATACCTCAAACAGGTAGAAGGTAACGGATCAAATAGAGGCAATACGATGGTGTGAAATATAGCAGCAGCGGGGTCTATTGTAGTCACAACTATGCGTAAATAGCAAATATGCGTAATATTTGCTTTTTGACCGATGTCGTTTACAAGTACAAATGCCACCCCAGTTAAAGATGGCTGGACGTTCAGCATGTGCCTAAACTCTGGCTAGGGTATTGAATTGGTTTACAGACAGACAGACAGACAGACAGACAGACAGACAGACAGACAGACAGACAGACAGACAGACAGGCAGGCAGGCAGGCAGGCAGGCAGGCAGGCAGGCAGGCAGGCAGGCAGGCAGGCAGGCAGGCAGGCAGGCAGGCAGGCAGGCAGGCAGGCAGGCAGGCAGGCAGGCAGGCAGGCAGGCAGGCAGGCAGGCAGGCAGGCAGGCAGGCAGGCAGGCAGGCAGGCAGGCAGGCAGGCAGGCAGGCAGGCAGGCAGGCAGGCAGGCAGGCAGGCAGGCAGGCAGGCAGGCAGGCAGGCAGGCAGGCAGGCAGGCAGGCAGGCAGGCAGGCAGGCAGGCAGGCAGGCAGGCCGGCAGGCAGGCAGGCAGGCAGGCAGGCAGGCAGGCAGGCAGGCAGGCAGGCAGGCAGGCAGGCAGAAGCAGGCAGAAGCAGGCAGGCAGGCAGGCAGGCAGTCTGGAGGGCTGGCTGGTCAGTCGCTTACGTCTGCGTGCTCTGCTGATCGTCTCCCTAATTTTATGTACCAAAATCGCTTTAGCCGGTGATGACTGTAACGCAAGATTCCTGCTACGCACGTGGCGAATCTCTTTTACTTGGTCATGCTTGGCACACGCCACATACATTTGTAGTTTATGATTTGAGGGTGTGCACCACAGGGGATTCACAGTCTCAGTTAACGCTGTAACAGCGCACATGCGCGTTATACTAAAAACCATTTATGCTATAGTATACCCCTTATGTAACTATGTGAAAATGTTCTTTAAGGCATAAAATTGCTGATGAAGGATAATGAACTAGATTGCAAATTCGAACGAATCCTAGACGTTGTGGCAATCAATCGGCGGCGAGGTGGCTGAATGGTTATAACACTCGAATACTACACACCACACACCACACACCTACCTACGTAAGCCTCTTCCGGATGGTTATTGCGTCAGACACTGCTACTGTCATGAATAATGTCAGCCTGACAACTTCATCGGAAGTCGCTGCCCTGCACACCTGTTTGACACACTTCAGAGAAGTGAGGCCTCCCCCTCCTCATCCACTTTCAACATAATTGCTTAATGACGTGAGCTGTCATTAGGAGGCGCGATGTGCATTGCCCACAGAAGCTATTTTCGCACAAAGAAAATGCTTCTATAAGATGATATGGCAAGTGGATGAAGCCTGCGTATATAAGCGCCTGTTAGGATTTCTGTATATTGTACCTGACACGTTGCCAGAGAAAGACTACACGGCAATGTTCAATCTGAGATGAGAACAGTAGCTGACAGTTTGTAGAACCACTTTCCCACTTCTGTCTTCTTCACTCTCTTGGCCCTTGCGGCAGAATCAATTTCGCTGCAGCAGCCCGCTAGCAAAGAATAGTTTGAGGCCCCCCAGCAAGAACAATACTGCCATCTTCCTCCCTCGAGGCGTGGGAGTCGCTCCTGCCGTCAGCTGACTACCGTCTGCAGCCAGAGTTGGTTAGCTGGGCCAAAACGGTCATGGCAGGCTTATAGCTACCACCCTTCGAAACACCGGCAAATTAAGTTTACCGACCTTGCTATGCCATCAATAAAGTTGTTTGTCTCTTGAGACCTTTGGTATAGTGAAACATAACAAGGTCCTCAAAAAACCACATTCAGAAGCATTACAGTAAAGCCAGAGGATCGCTGGGTTGTGTCACAGCAACGAAAGCATGATGTGGCTTCAACACCCTTTTCGCCATTCATCTGAGCATTTTCAGTGAGGCGACTGCACACCATAGGCCTCGGGTGTCAAGTGGCTTTGACGTGGGTCTTGCGCCACAAGTAGTCGCTTTTGACAAGTCTGTCACTTCTACGCGAAAGCTCGTTGTTTTTTTTTTTTTTGTCACCAACACTGTAAACAAGCGCGATCTTTAGGAAGCGTCCTCTGTGCATATTTCACTGGCGCGTGTTAAGGTTATTACAAAGCCAGAGTCTTAGCGAAAGCCTTGTTATTTATGTGGCGGTGTGGTGTGGCCGCATCATGGGTTTTACGCCTGACAAAACAAGCTGGCCTTTATAACAAAGCTCTTGCTGACATTTTCCATACTCCCGCGTTCAAACGGGAAGCTGCAGGTGAAGTGCAAGCTTTTATATAAAATATCTCAGAAGTGAGGTGCGTCAAGGTTCTTAGTGCCTCGAGGGTGCGTCTGACTCGGGATAAAGAATATCCTGAACCAGTGCTTGATTTTCAATTTTCCAACTACGACACAAATAGGCCTAGTCTTCTTTTCGTGCATTTTTTAGCGCTATAGGTATCCTGTCAGTTCCACTATAACAACTTGAACATTTGCTCGTGTATTTGATGTTACACGACTTGTGACGGCACATCCTGTTTATCGGGAATCTTCCAGTGCGGAAATCCATTTTGGGAGTGCTCTCCATGCCGACCACAAGCGATGCGGTACTCCTCGCCTCCCGCCGTACCAAGCAGTGCATCAGACGACTTTCAGTTGGTTGATGAAGTGAACGTGTTAGCAAGGTTTTTGAGACAAGAAACAGTAAAGGAAAAAGAGAACCTAGTACGGCACACTGATACTTGATCGATGCCCAAGCGTTCTTTTTGTGTAGACTTCTTTTTGTTTTTCTATTTACATCCCTTTTTGCTCGCAATTTTTTTTACAACGAAGCACCCTGAATCAATGACAGTTCGGGAATACGTTGATCAGACGGATAAATCTACTCTGATTTCGCCTTTTACGTTCCCTATATTTCCTTCAGTGTATGCTTCTTAGAAAAAAATCCAGCGGATTCCTGGTTTATCAACATGACAAAGGGTTCGGGACATCAGCAAACATTACCGGCGCACGTCTTTATACATGATGATGCCTTATGATTCCGTTCATGAAGTCGTAAATAACAACTAAAGAAAATGTTCAAAGTTGAGATAAAAATGAAGCCCTCGCTTTTTTTTGCGTGATTGCTCGCTTAACTTTCCACGTTTCATTCTAACAATGCTGATTCCGAGGGGCATTTCAGCCTTTGGACTCCCTTAAGTATCCACGTCAATATGCTTAGTAGTGTGGCTGGACATGTACTGCATGTGACATCTTTTAGCGCCCATCTATAGGAACGCAGATACTCATTCGTACACGTTAAATTGTCTTGTTGAGAAGTATCCTTGGTCTTCTTAAGGAAATTAGGTAATCACCAGTGCTGTGCCTATAGGAGTTAAAATTGTAATCCACAACGAGGTTTTATATGCGCATGAATTGAAATGCGGTTCCTTCTCCACTGCCAATGTTGTACGAAAATCGCATGGTCGAAGTTGCGTGAGAGAAACTGCAAACCGCCACATTCGCCTGCAAAATTTTGCGGGCCCGTGTGGTTAGACATATAGGCACATGATCAAGGACATCAGGTCTTCGGATTTTCTGGAACCTATACACTAAGGCGGCTCTTATATGTAAACCCCCTCAGTTACTATTTGTAATAATAGTTAATATAGGCAGAAATTTAAGGAGCGGAGAACGACGGTGAAAGGAAGGACAGGGAGGTTAGCCAGTGTCCAGACAAGCTGGCTGCGTAGCTGCTCTATCTGTCTGTCTGGCTGCGTATCTGCTCTGTCTCAAATGGTGCTTACCAGCGCAAACAACAGGGCAGGAGGGGACAGGAGAAGAGACGAGACATCAGCGCTCTGTCTCGTCTCTTCTCCTGTCCCCTCCTGCCCTGTCGTTTGCGCTGGTAAGCACCCTTTATGATGTTATACCAACCCGCCCAATCCCACTGCCTCTTTTTGCTCTGTCTGTCTGTCAGTCTGTCTCTGTGTGTGAGTGCGTGTGTGTGTGCGTGTGTGTGCGTGTGCGTGTGTGCGTGCGTGTGTGTGTGTGTGTCTGTGTGTGTGTGTGTGTGTGAACCGTCACTTACCACAGCGCATAGCTCGGCCGGTCATGATAACACCCTAATCTACCTTATACAGCTTGCAGCGGGACACTCGGGATTCAAAGAAATAAGAAAAAATATTCGTAAATTTACTGAGCTTTTGTGCTGGAATTGGACAGTGTTCACATTTCTTTCTCTAAGGTACTTCGAAGCAGCTGTTCACAGCTCCGAATCAAACATAAAACCCAGGAGCCTCTTTTCACCGCGAATGCAGGGCAGCACGGAACTTATTGCTTTTGTTGCTTCCTTAAAAGAAAACTTTATGGCCATTTTTATAGGCCGAAAACTGAAACCATTGTCTTTCATAGCTATACTACATTGATGGGTTTTGTGTTGTGTGCTGATAACCTCGTGGCCTCTCGCACAGTTCCCGAGATAGCAACTTGATAGATACTTAAGATCTTTTTTCAAGGATTTTTTCACGACAATACGTGAGTAGGTTTTGTGCCATAACGTTTCCTCTACATTTCACAATAAACAGAACATAGAAGAAGAAACCAAGAGGAAAAAAGGGATGACGCCTTATTGTACGAACAACCTCGTTCAATGGGACCTTGTGCTTCAATCTGCATTAGGTTTTTTGTGTTGTTTCACTTTTGACAAACCTTAAAACTTTGTGAACAGTTTTGCAATCGACTTCATATTTTGAGTTTTCCTCAATTAAAACATGTTTCATTAGGAAAGTAAAACGTGAATACCAGCCACCCCTTCCTTTCAGGAGCAGACTTCTACTAGCATCACATGAAACAGCTGTCATGCCCAACGTTCTCTGGGAGATAATATTAGTACTTTTCAAAGAGAAAACTCAGTCTTAGAATAGTTCACCACGAAAAGTTTCGTTTGGCCAAAGTGTAATGCTATTTTCATTGCTTCTCGAATCTAGATTTGACGGTCTAACAAGAGATTTAGCCAAGAGTACCATTAGAGGTCCGAAAAAAAGTGCAACAATTTTATCTATCTCCCCCTCTCTCACGTGTGAGTTTGTGTGTGCGTGTGTGTGTAAACTGTTATGCAGTGCCTGTGCCAGCTAAGATGGTGGCCCTGCACACTGCTGGATATATAAGCTTCGGTGAATGGAGATTCAATACAAAATTTAACCCGATGAGACGGCTGTATACGATAGGAGAGCGTAAGTACTGTTTATAGGAAAAGAGACAACCACCCATTTATACCACAAAATCACAAGGAAATCCTCAAGGATTTCTGAGAAAGGAAGCCTCTTAGTTGCCGGAAAATTCGTCCTGGCCCGTGGTTTATTCTCGAGACCAACGCCTATCCGGGGCGGTCGCTCAGCCATTTGAGCTAACTAGAATGCTAGCAATTTACTGTGCCAGGGTAAATTCATTGAGAACTTGAAGCACATGGACGAGAGCATTCCAAACTATTGCAATAACGTGGAGTTAGCATCAGTAATACTTCTCATGACACCATGTCACAGCTAGCAGTAAAATCAAACCAAGCTGCAACATCACGGAACAAGCTAAACGCAGAGGATAATAGGAACGTGTTGGCTGAATTGTCAGACGTTACACGCACGCTGGTGTTAAAACCATTGCGGTATAGAAAGGAAGGAAAAAATTGGCAGATCCCACGTACATTGGGAATCGATGATATGCGAAGCTTGAATGAGAAATGATCATATGTCACTTTAAAATCAGCACAACGTTACGGGGTGAAGGTAATTAATGCCGTACATGTTTTCCATGTCACGATTAACATGTTTGGATGTGTCATTTACCTATGTCCTCTATTAACGTCACGTGATACAAAATTTAGTATATGTGGAGCAAGCGAAACGGCCACGAGCATGCTATGAGCGGAGTATGTTGTCATGTTCTTACATTACGCGCGTGGCATTCATATTATGTTTGCACCAGTCATATAATTCGACATTCATTGACGTCACGTAACGCCATAATTGGTACAAGTGGAGCTAGCAAAACGGCCGCGAGCGCATCATGAAGGGCCCAATATACTACAATGTAGCGTTGACGCGCGCGCATGCTGGGAACAGCGATGCTACGTTTGCAAAACGCGAGCTCTCTATAGTCTGACGCCAGGCGCCACCAGGGTCTGTAGGGGCGGGCGGCCCGACGGCAACTTGCGCGAAATGTGACATGCTGCATTTCGCACCGATGCGCTGCCCAGACAACACTGCGCCTCCCTCTTTTCGTGACGGAGGAACGCCGGACGCGCTGAACCGCGCATGCGTCAATGCAACGCAGCAAAGCGCCCACCTGCGAGTATAAGTTCTGACCAGTGCCTATCGTGGCAACGCCAGCTTGAAGTGACGCAATAAAAGCCGGTGAACACGCGGACCGCGTCACATTGAAATATATTGGCGTCTGGACTGTGGCATGTAATCGTCTTCTCACACTACACGCATCTCACGATAAGCATGTTTGCACCAGTCACATACCTTCGTCATTCATTGGCGTCACGTAATTGCAAATTTGGCATATCTGAAGCTAGCAACATGGCCGCGAGGGCATCATCAGTGTGGCATGTAGTCATGTTGTCACATGGCATGCTTGTCGTGAATATCATGTTCGGATCTGTCATTGACCTATGTCGTCTGTCGCGTCGCGTAATACCCAGTTTGGTACATGAGAAGCTAGCGAAACGGCCGCGAGCGCATCAAGAGCGCAGCATGTAGTCATGTTCTTATATGACAAGTTTCTGATGTTTATACGTTTGCACTAGTCTCATACCTTCGTCATCCATTCACGACTCGTAATACCAAATTTGGTTTAAGTGAAGCTAGCAAAACGGCCGCCAGCGCATCATAAGCGTGGCATGTATTCGTGTTGTTAACTGACACACATCTCATGATTATCATGTTTGCCCCAGTCACATACCTTCGTCATCCATTCACGTATTCTAATATCAAATTTGGTATACGTGACGTTAGTAAAACGGCTGCGACCACATCGTCAGCTTGGCATGTAGTCAAGTTGTTACATGACACGAGTATTATTAATTCATGTAAGGGTCTGTCGCTTGTGTTCGCCATGCAATCATGCCATATCATACCAGTTTTGCAACATTCCATGCAAACGAAACCACCGCAAGACCTGAAGGACCGTTAAATCTAAATAATGACATTCATGACATTCATGTCATGATTTTAATGCTACGACTAGTCAAATATGTTCTTAACACAGTCACCTTATGCCACATCAAGTTTGGTATCGATACCATTATCGAAAAGGCCAGGGAGCTAAAAGTCATAGGCGGCTAGATAGATAGATAGATAGATAGATAGATAGATAGATAGGTAGATAGATAGATAGATAGATAGATAGATAGATAGATAGATAGATAGATAGATAGATAGATAGATAGATAGATAGATAGATAGATAGATAGATAGATAGATAGATAGATAGATAGATACGCTCAAAGTTGCCGAAGATCGCTAAGAAATGCTTCTCATTTAAAACGCAATACAAAGTGAAGTGTATCACCAAAAGACATTTTATTTTCTTCTGCGAAGTCTGACTAAACAAGACCTTACAATCGGCACCAAGTGCTCACATCACTGTTCACAAGGACCATTGTTAAGTGGAAAGCAAGATTCACATTGTCTTTGTCATTACAAAACCATAGGGCATAGTTTTCATCAAATATTTTAAAAATCTCTGGCCTGGCACCATGCCGTTTATGCTTAAATCCCGGCCACCATATCGGCTTAGATAATTCTTTATGTACATTACGTCACTTTGTTTTCTCACTTGTGTGTCGCAGAAATGTATCAAAAACAGGAATTTCGAATAGGGACGTGAATCTCGTAATAATAGGAATAAGGCAGAAACACACTGTATCACCTTTTTTGAGTTTTTTTATAGGTAGTAACCAAAAAGTAATAAAGGAAACGTGAAGTCAGCATCAAATTTTTGATGACAACACAACCTAATTGATTGATATGTGGGGTTTAACGTCCCAAAACCACCATATGATTATGAGAAACGCCGTAGTGGAGGTCTCCGGAAATTTCGAACACCTGGGGTTCTTTAACGTGTGACCAAATCTGAGCACATGGGCCTACAGCATTTCCGCCTCCATCGGAAATGCAGCCGCCGCAGCCGGGATTCGAACCCGCGACCTGCGGGTCAGCAGCCGAGTACCTTAGCCACTAGACCACTACGACGGGGACAACACAACCTAAGAACAAGCTAAACATTATCGCTGCTTCAGCTGGCAGCCTTCGGTTTGCATTGCACCTGTTTGAAAACACGTTACAATGTAATATAAAGTCAAAACAACGCAGGGTGGCACTGCGAATCTGGACTGGCAGCGCCATTTTTGGTAAAAAAGTAGAAATCGCGGATGTAGATGACGCGTTTTCCATTCGCTCCAATTGGCAGTTCGTACTGGCTCGGTGAATGGACGGGTGTTTTAGCGCTTCCGATCGACTGCGAAGATAAGTTGCTTTGCATGCTTCGAGCTTGCTTTTATAATTAATAAGGCAGCAGTTAAAACCTTTGTGGAACTTATTACATTGTACGGCTTTTTCTGGGGTAGGTCACCAGGTATTTACTAGTTTGTGTTTGTGTGTGTGTTTTTTTTTCTAGCCACCCCGTGTGGGATGTGCACGTACACCGAATACGCAAATTTTTGTAACGATGTCTTAAATGAAGATATGGCAGGGCTAACTACCACTCCGGCGAAAGGGGTTGATGACATGCGCACCGTTTCTCCTCAGGTACAGGTAGTGATATGCACGATACCGTAGGTACCGGTGCGTGACAGCAACCATCAAAGAGCGGTTGTCAACGCATACCAAGAGAAATGGTGGATGAGTCGAGAGAAAGGCTTCGAGGTAGTGGAAATAAACAGAGAGGTGCATAGGTGGGTTGGCGTTCAACGAGACAGAATTCACTTCGGTGGAAGGCTAGGTCATGACGTAGTTTGGCGAGTTGCAGGAGGCGCAGTAGCTTTTTTGGGCGGCACGCGGGCCCTTCGGGACGCAGGACAGCTGGTAACGAGGAAAACAACCAGGGAGACTATTTGGCGGGTGGTATAGACAGATACGATTTCAAAGGGGCACCAATATCTAAGACACGTAGAGTCTGGGGCAGAAATCGACGTAGCCACGAGGGCCGAGCCAATTCAGACGTAGAGTATATTTACATGCAGGGTGGCAGAAATAGGCTGAAGAGAGAAGAGATAAAAGAACAGCTAAGGGAGGAGAGGCCGATGATATGGTTTTGTAGAAACACATCTCAAGGATATGGAACAACCTCCTAACTCTCCGGGCTACGCGTGGAAATATTGTAATAGAACAGAAGGCAGCAGAAAGGTGGGTGGTATTGGGGTATTCATTCATAAAAGTAGACTCGCAAAGGGTGAAGCAGAAGTGCAAGGAACATTTATGGCTTAAAAGAAAAATTGCAGGGCAAATGACGCTCCTGGGGTTTGTATACTTGTGAACAGGGGCAAAAGCCAGAGAGGAAAATCAACAAATGGTGCAGTGTATGGAAACTGACACTGACGAACTAGGAGAAGAGTGCGAGATAACTATATTAGGAGTTATGAATGTGCACATAGAAGATATGGATGGATATACTGACCCAACAGGCTGAATGCTAATGAGTATGTGTGAAAGGCATGATTTAATCATTTGTAACAGCCCCGAGAAATGCGAAGGGTAGATAACATAGAAGGTGGGAAGGCTGCTGCTGACGATTGATTACGCGATAATGTCACAGATGTATGATTGGCTGAGGGTGACGAACGTAGATGAATACGGTTCCAGAAGCTTAGGGAGTTATCACAAACGTGACAACCTTAGTTTTGGAAGAGAAATGAAATAAGAAAGGCAGTATCACGAGCAACCACACGGTAATATTTATTCAGAAAGGCAAATAGAAATAGCGATTCAAGAGATTGAGAAAATAATCACCGAGGATACTAAAATAGAGTGGGCGCACACAGATATATCTAGATTTTTTGAGATAGAGTTTGCTAAGGTATGAGTCAAATCAACCGAGAAAAGCAGAGGCAAACCCAAGAGCTGCTGGGATGAGGAAGTTAAGGGAGCCATAGTAAGACGTGAGGAAGCTTTCAGGGAACACAGATGTGCTAAACAGATGGGTGAACCGGATGATGTCAAAAGAAAACGGGATAACTTTTTGAGTCGCAGAAGGGAAGCGTCCGATTTGATCAGTGAAAAGATTAGAAGAAAGGGGGCTCAATGGATGGTGGAAGTAAACAAAAAGGATAGAAAGGGAGTTGCAAAGTTCAAGAACCATCTCAATTCTCTGAATAAAAAGACAAGCATGAAACAGAGGTTTATAACTACAGTTCAAGGGGTTAGACTAGACGTGGATGAGGCAATGAAATATATAAAAACAATGATGACAGAAAAATTTAAACACCAAGAAAGCGCTGCATGCACCGTACCAGATGAGGATGGACCGATTATCTCAGTGGCTTCACTGAGACAACGAGAGTGGGAAAGGGCAAAAAAAATGGTTCCTAATAGCTCCTCAACAGGCCCTGACGCCATTCCGATCATGCTAATAAATAAATTGGGACCAAACTCTTTGCAAACATTAGGAGAGGCAACGAACAGAGCAATATTGAATGGTGAAGCTCCCCATTGGTGGAAACTAAGCAGAATGAGCATGATCTATTAAGGAAAGGAGGACAAAGCCGATATAAACAACTACCGTCCTGTAGGTGGTTTCGGGGTTTCTTAACAAACCGGCTCGCACCGAACGGCCTACCCCGCTCGACTTCCGGTGCGGCACTTTCGGCAATGTTTTTTCTATGGTTCCGGCGGTGTATTCGTGGTGTGTTTGAATTTTCTGCTCTATTACTTCTAGCGCATTCTTTGGGATGTGTTTGGAGCAACGTCTAGTGGCTACATGAAGGTGCTCGACGTAGTACACGGCAGGCACAGGCACGGCTGACGGGCGCCGCGTGTTACGAAGTGCGGCTCCGACTACGTTACGAAGGGCGCTACAAATCTCACCGCTGCAACCTCTGTTTCGAAAGACGGCGACGCCAACACGGTCCCGAAGGCGCCACTGCTTCGAACTCCGCAGGGAAGGTCACCAGCCGTTTGGTAGCGTAGGTTTCTCAGCTCGCGACTGCTTCTGCGCTGAGCTGATAGACGAGCGGACAAGACGACGGTGAGTTAAACAAGGTTTATGTACAGCATAGATACAGAGGCGTTACAAATTCGGTACTGGGGCCGACAGCTTAGAGACCCGGAGAGCCGAGCTCTCCTCTCTAACACATAGGTCTGCTCTCAAATGGGTCTGCTAACACATAGCTCAACTCTCTATCACATAGCTCTCCTCTCTGACACACAGCTCAACTCTCTATCACATACCTCTCTTCTCTGACACACATGTCTGCTAACACATAGCTCAACTGCGACACACATGTCTCCTCTCACATAGGACTGCTGCGACACATATGTCTGCTCTCCAACAAATCTGCTGCCAAAGGGGTCTCCCAACACATAGCTCAACTCCCTGACACACAGCTCAACTCTCTATCACATAGCTCTCTACTCTACCACACAGCTCAACCCTCTATCACATAGCTCTCTTCTCCGACGCACAGCTCAACTCTCTATCACACAGCTCTCTTCTCTACCACACAGCTCAACTGCGACACACATGTCTGCTCTCACACAGGACTGCTAACACATAGCTCAACTGCGACACACATATCTGCTCTCACACAGGACTGCTAACACATAGCTCAACTGCGACACACATATCTGCTCTCACACAGGACTGCTACTCGCGACGTGCCGCAGGGCTTCTTTTATATGCACCGGGTGGATTCTTTGAATAACTAAATGTCCAACCAGAAACGCCGCTGGTCGTGAAGCCAGACTCCTCCAATGGGGTCGCCGCTGGGCCACGCCCTTCTTTCTCATCGAATCTGGAGAGGCTGCGCTGCAGGTGGCTGCACCCAAGGACGAGTGACGTCGAAAGGCATTGCGTCAGACCCGCCAGACAGGAAGACGCCAGTTGTTTACTCGACGGGCTCGCGGGCTGAGGTGACTCACTGCACGTGCGCGCCAGAAAGGCGCCGTCGCGTAATGACGCCGTCGTGTTGTTGATCGCGTCAAGCGGGCTCGCGTGCTCGCCTTGACACAGATTTCCTTTTTCCGCGGCATGGACGTTCACTGCGGACTCGCTGGCATAACACGCGCAAGTTATCAGTCGTGGCTTTCCGCTGAGCGCGGCCCCCTGCTGAATTTTACTTGTGATAGTGGTCGTGCCTATACAAACAGAAAATGCATAAATATCAGGAGAAGCTTGTCGGCGAACTTAATTGGGCCCGTTGGTTCTGCATGTCGACGATGTGGATGCGCTTTGATAACGCGGACCGGGAATGGACAGCGCACACCTGTCTTTTCCCTCTCCACGTCTTCAACGCGCACCTACATCGTCGATGTGCAGAAGAAAAGAGAATTTGTTCAATTCAGCTTTTCGACTACAACTGATAACTTTCCTACTGTATAACCCCGAACATATTTGTATTTTCATTTAGGCGCACAACCTCAGCATAAAACGCCCATTTCTGCATTTGTGTCACACGGGCACAAGATCAGCGGCGGCGATCGGAATCGTTCGCAATCCGAAATGTTCGTGTGACTGAGAAATCTTAAAATTTACTGATGTGATGATGTAAACAGCGTTTTTTTATTTGTGGGGTTTAACGTCCCAAAACCACCATATGATTATGAGAGACGCCGTAGTAAAGGGCTCCAGAAATTTCGACCACCTGGGGTTCATTAACGTGCACCCAAATGTGAGCACACGGGCCTACAACATTTCCGCCTCCATCGGAAATGCAGCCACCGCAGCCGGGAGTCGATCCCGCGACCTGCGGGTCAGCAGCCGAGTACCTTAGCCACTAGACCACCACGGCGGGGCGATGTAAACTGCGGTTGCACGGTCACGCGAATTATTATGTTTTACTGATGAGTAAGCTATTCATGAACCAAATTTTCAAGTTGAACCTATCTACGCCGGTAGTTCATCTTCACACCCAAAAGATAAATGAGCTTGAACGCGGCGATGCTCATTAGCGGCAAAAAGACAGACGATGAGTCATTTGCCCGCACAGATGAGGGCCGACTCACCGACGTCACTTTCTAAAAAATCAACCGCTACGACAACAAAACGTGGACACCATGGCGTACACTGTGCGATGATTAATGATTAATGTTTAGCACGGTACTTTGTGTGCCGTTTGTTCCGAACAGAACGCATCAGGGATATAGCTAAACTATGAAATAAACACCTTTGCGAGGAGGGATTTTAAGTGTTAGCTTCCACGTTTGAAGCGTTGCGTTTTAAGCGTTGCGGATCTGAAATTTCCTGTCAGTTATGATTTTTTTTTTCATCTTTTGTCAAAGCAATGTATGCCGCTCCCACCACGTATTATGTGTATGAGCAGTCAGTGTATACGTGAATGGCTTTTGTTTTTCAAATAACCGCTTCTTATGATGGTGACAGTTTAGTGAAACTAAATTTATATAATTTACTGGGGTGATGAGTCCACAGACTGCATGCATATAGTATGTCAGCCGGTGTGAATGTTTTTACACCATAGTAAGTTGCGTTCCGGAGTATGAATAAGGAAAATTCTGCAGATAGTCTGTCCAACTCTAATGTTACCGGAGGCGCGTTAGCGAGAATCTGTTGGGATGATGTACGTGCGGTGTAAAATGCACCTGTTAAATAAATTAGGACGCTTCGCGGAACTGATGAAACTCGTGCCCTAATGAATTTCAATGGCAACATAGGCCACCATACAGGAGATACATATGTGAGAGAGGGCAGTATCACTTGACGGTAAAGTCGTCTAATGAGTATACTGTTTAGTGAACGGTGCGATTTACCAAATGCGAGAAAGCGGAACGTGGGTATTTCAGCTTGTCCTTTAATATAATCAATGTGGGCATGTAAATTTAGAGAGGTCAAATAATACACCTTGAATCTTATTTTTCTTTGTTGTGTTTGAGAAAAACGCCATCCATGCGGATAGAAGGGCGGCGTTGATGTACACATGTTTCCGTTGTTGAAGAACACGAAGAAGGACTTCTTGGCGCTTACCGTAACTTTTTGTTCTCGTGCCCACCCGGATACAAAAGCCAGGACATGCTCAGCTTTTGCTTGTAATTGGAGTCTTGACGTATTTCTGATGACAATGACAGTACCGTCCGCGTACGCCTGTATGTGTACGCCGAGTGGCACGAGAACAATGAGTAAGCTGTGTATTTCTATGTTCCACCGTAGCGGACTGATAGGGGATCCCTGCGAGTTGCCAATGGTTGTATGAACTGTTTCTTGAGTGACGTTGGTTGAAAAACTTACAGTTCGGTTCGACAAAAAGGATTTGAGTAGGCAGAACAAGTTTTGTGGACACCTGTGCTTGCGTAAACAGTTTAAGACTGCAGAATGCCAAACGCTATCGAATGCTCCTACAAAATCAAGGAATATGAGTATGGTAGGAAGTTTGGATGCCGTGCACGCAGCTAATTTGCTTCGGAGTGTGTACAGTGCTAAAGTAGCACTTTTATTATGTGTAAAACCGTATTGATTATTTTGAAGAATAGGTTTATTGGGCCGGAAATAATACAGACGAGCATTTAGGAGTCTTTCTAGTACTTTACTGAAGACAGAGTTCATTACTATTGGTCTATATGCCTTAGGTGAATGGAGCGGACGACCTAACTTCGGTATGAATATTACTTTTGTTCTTATCCTAGCTTGTGGGAAGTGTCCGAATCTTAAGGTGGTATTGAATATAAAATAAAAAAATTCAGGAATAATATTCAAATAATCCTTTGAAGAACGGGTTGGTCAATCCGTCGTGTCCAGGAGAAGAGTGTGAATTGCCCGGTTTCATCGCACACTTTATCTCTGATATTGTAAAAGGAAGGTCAGAAGTGCGCCACGGGTAAGAACTAGCCACAATGTCAGGCATGTTAGTGTGGTGCATGTTGTCTTCAGAACAGCTGTCCACTGCTACCAATGTATCGAGTAGGAGCCGGGCGGACTTCAATACAGGATTGCGCGAGCGCTTTCAGGTAAGTCTAGAAGAAAAAGAAAAGTTACTTAGTGGTGTTTTTGAAATGCTGATTTGAAAACATCAGCATATAAACATTTCTTGGTAGGAAAGTCACAAATGTCTATATCAAACGATGATTTTGATTTCCTGATTTTATCCTTGTAGGTGAAGAATGCGTCAACGTACATCCTAATCCTTTACGGAATGCATCCGGACACAGGAAGCGGCTTCATTGTTTCGCGGTTGCAAACAGAACGGTTTGGGATCCAATTTGCGTGCGTTCAATAACGAAACACATAAGCCGTAAAGGGGAGCCATCCGGGTGCGTGCTTTTGTAATGTCAGCCACAAAATTCATCTTCGAAAGGAAAAAAGGTGGACGATGTGGTCTCGTTGTGCCGATTTTTCCCGGCCCACGTTTTAGGGTAAAAAAACAACAACACCAAAGTGGTGCCACCATTCCCATAACTACGTGGCTCCGTGGCCAGGTTCGATGGCTGCCTTTATTATCGAATGACACTGAAAAATCGGTCGGGATGTACGTTCCTCTAAGCTCGAAATAACATCGGTAGTAATTGCTCACCTACTAGGAAAGCATGAAGAGCACGCACGTACCAGAAGGTGCACGTATATTGAGTGGGTACATTGCCCGCCGTTCCTGCCGAGAAAATCTGTCCCACGCGCCTTACTAGACATAAAATGGCAGAGCCACCCAAAAGAAGGCCTTAAATCGACTGGTTGCACTGAAAGTATCTTTGGGTGTTTTCTTTGTGTTTCGAATCTTCATGTACGCGAAAGTCGAGCCTCAGTGGACGAATAAGCAGCATCACGGGCTAGGAGTCAATGGCACTGCCAGAGCGGCATAGCGAGATGCCCTGAAACGCCATTTTTAGGAGGCCGATTTCTGCGGTTCGCATGATACGTGGCTAGAATATATGCGGATATACACAGGAAGCTCTCCAGGAACGACTCTCGACACGGCACTGAGTGACGATTATGTCTGAACACTTGCAAAAGACCTTCTATTTTAGATGGAAGGTCCACGAATTTTTAGTACTGCAACCTCGCTTTTAAATGCGAACCTTTTCTTAGCAAACTTCAGTGACTTTGAGCGTATCTATCTATTTATCTATCTATCTATCTATCTATCTATCTATCTATCTATCTATCTATCTATCTATCTATCTATCTATCTATCTATCTATCTATCTATCTATCTATCAATATAGCCGCCTACGACTTTTAGCTCTCCGGGCCGTGTCAATAATGGTATTGACACCAAACTTGGTATGGTACAATATGACTGTATGACGAGCATAACTGACTAGTCATAACATGACTATCGTGGTATGTATATCATGAATGTCATAAATTACAATTCATGGTCTTGCTGCTCCTACGGTGGATCAGTTCACATGACATGTTGCGAAATTGGCATGGTATGGCATGACTGCACGGCGAACACAAGTGACAGAGCCTAGTGCGGAAATCGTGACATGCATGTCATGTAAGTCATCAGTCATGACTACATGTCACGCTCAGGCTACGTTCGTCGTAATTTGGCTATCTTCACATATAACAAATTTTGTGTTACGGGACGTGAATACATGACGAAGGTGTATGGCTGGGGCAAACATGATCGTCATGAGATGCGTGTCATGTTAAATCACGACTGCATGCCACGCTCATGATGCGCTCACGGCCTTTTCTCTAGCTTCACATGTACCAAAGTCGGTATTACGAGACGCGAATGGATCACATATGTAAATGACACAACCAAAAATGATAATCATGACATGTGTTTCACGTAACATGACTACATGCCACACTCGTGAGGCGCTCATGGCTGGTTCGCTCTCACATCTGCCAAATTTGGTATTACGAGACGTACATGGATGATGAAAGTATCTGATTGGTACAAACATAATAATCCTGTAGGAACATAGCTACATGCCACACTCTAGGCGTGAATACACTTCTTCGTTACCCAGCGCGCGTGCGCACCGGCTTTCGTTTCGTCGGGTCACGCCGGCGATGCCATGCCCGGCGCCGATCTGCCCGGCATATGCTTGCAGGCGCGCGCTGCGCTGCGTTGCTTTGACGCTTGCGCGTTTGAGCATGCCAGGCGTCCCTCCGTCACGAAGCTGGGCACACGCGCTGCTGTCTGGGTAACGTCATCAGCGCGAAATGC
This sequence comes from Rhipicephalus microplus, assembly GCF_043290135.1. Classification (NCBI taxonomy): domain Eukaryota; kingdom Metazoa; phylum Arthropoda; class Arachnida; order Ixodida; family Ixodidae; genus Rhipicephalus; species Rhipicephalus microplus. Next base: position 76,434,478 of record NC_134709.1, on the reverse strand, counting down.
AGCGTGTCGCGTTTCGCGCTAGTTGCCGTCGGGCCTCGCCGACAGACGCTGGTCGCGCCTAACGTCAGACTAAAGAGTACTCATATTTTGATAGTGTAGCGTTGCTGCGCCGAGCATGCGCGCGCGTCAAAGTTATGTGACCTCACCACCGTTTCGATAGCTTCACATATACCAAGTTTAGTATTACAGTACGTGACTGAACGACAAAAATATGCGACTGGTACAAACATAATAATCATGAGACGCGTGTCAAGTAACGACATGGCCACAATCCACGCTCATGATGTACTGGCGGCCGTTTAGCTAGCTCCACATATACCAAACTGGGTATTGCATGACGTTCATGAAAAGTCGACGAAGTTAAATGACACGTCCGAACTTGACATGCGTGTCCTGTAATAGTGACTTCATGCTACGCTCATAGCCTGATTGCAGCCGTTTCACTAGCTGCACATATACAAAATTCGGTATCAGGTGACGTGAATAGGTGACGAAATTCACTGACGCGACCAAATATGATAATCATGACATGGAAGTCCTTTACGTCATAATTTACCTCCGCGTCGTAACGTTCTGCTGATTTTAAAGTGACATATCATTCTTCCCCCATTCCTACTTCACATATCATACATTCCCACTGTAGGTGGGATTCCTATTTTTTGTTCCTCATCTGATAATGTGCTGCGAGGTATTTACCAGAACCACCAGAACTAAAAACACAGGTAGGGAGACGTGTGACCTAGGAATTGATACCATTTTTGAGCCTCGACAAACTTATTAACACACTCAATAAAAAAATGAAGGATAGACAAGCAAAAAAAAATCAAAGATTGAAACGGTCGCTAATACTCGATGGGGCCACCGCAGCTTTCAAGTTGAAAACTTCTGCCAAACTTCATCGATTACGTATTGCGCAAGTGGTAACATGGTTCTGTTTAAACGCTAAATATTTTAAATTTAGGTAATCATTTTCAAGAGCGCATAAAAAAGGTTTTCGCGGTGAGTTGGACGTTTTCAAGCTCGCTGTCTCTACAGAAATATTTTTAAAATTTGTAGTTATATTTAGCTGTTCAAAAGATATCAACATTTGTACAAACCCTTCCAGACGTACTTTAAACCAAATCTAGGAGATTGTGATTCCACAGCATCTGCCATGTTGCCATAAATGTTTTTTTTTCTTTTGCACTCGTTACCTATTTCTTAGCTTAAGGACCTTTAATTGCTTGTGGGGCCTATAGTTTTGGGGTAGGATGTGGTGAAAGCAGCTTTCACCATTATCCAACCAAGAAATAGCGTTAGACATTTAGGAGACGCCATTTATAGAAGTTCCATAAGAGAAATGTAGGAGAAAGTCAAAGAAAGTTCTGCTACAAAATCTGCTCTGAGTAATTCCATGAACATAGCAGGAAACTCCGCAGCCCCTGTATAACAACAAGAACGCAGTGGCGAATCAGTATTCATATCATAAAGCTTATGTCCGTTGGATATGGATTGGCTTAAGCATGGACACGATTTATTCTGCCCACAAACAACTCAGTAAAAGAATACGACGACCACAAAAGTTTTCATAAAGTTTTCACCTGAAGGAGTTCTTTTTCGATAGGGCACATACAAAAGGCCTTAGCATTTACTATTCACAGCTGCCGAACACTTGGCGTAGGGTATTGAACAAAGTGATAGTTTCAAGTAGAACTCGCGTTCCAATTAACCACTTTCGAAATCTAAACTTGGCTTATGCAAAATATGATGTCTTCAAACTACTTTCAAACAGAAAAGGCATTGTTGTAAGACACCTTCGCACAAAGATAGTAGTAATCTGACAATCACATGACATTAAAACCAAGCTATCACAAAGCTACGCAGCATAACCCACTGTCTAATATTAGTCTCCGACCCGATTCAAGAGTTTAGTGAACGCTTACAATACATAATAACGGTGTTTCTAGCAGGAGAAATAACCGCACCCATGAGCACTGATTCTTCATAGCCAAAAACAAGTGAACAGGCTCTTCCTACCTTCTGAAAATTCTCAAGGTTGCTATAGATCAATTATTTATCACGCAAGTCTCAAGCAAGCTTATAATATGTAACAACAAAACACCTACTGAATTGTTACCAAAATATCTAAATAATCATTTCCTTAATATACTATCCACCCTGCCGCTTTTTGTTCAAGATACACCTCATTTTTCTCAGAATGATAGCTTCACTTAGGAAAACACAAAATGTATCGCATCAGGCCACTCTGGCAACGTTAAATGTCTGCTCTTTGTGTACTAATATACCTCTCACTGAGGGGATCGAAAGGGTTTCAAAGTAATTCATAGAAAGCAAGCAAATACGCAATGATGAGGCTTACCTCTCGCTACAGAAATTAGATTCCAATACGGGAGGTAGTCTACCCGAGGTAGCAGCACGAGATGCTTGATGTTTTCTTCCGCGCTCGAGATCGCCGATGGCGGAGAACGCCTAACGAACCTCTCCTCGACCCTACATAAGCTTCTTTGACAGCCATCGTTAGTGGATGAAGGAAGAAGGAACCAAAGTACGTCTCCATGAGAGTTCTCAGAGAAAGTTCTGGAGTGGACGTCCTCCCTCAAAGGCTTTTTCTTCTCATATCTCCTTCCATAGATCACAATCGCCCCGATGCGAACGTGTCCTTCTCACCTGGATCTTGTCGCCTGGCAAGAAAAATTCGGCAGTCTCAAGAGGTGAAAGCCCTCTGATGATGCGTCCCGCTGCGTGGCCTTCTTCACAAGGAAACCTTCTTCCCCTTGACTCTACCTCAACCTCGTGGTTGTTCTTACGCACGTATTTTGACATTCCATACTTTCTTTCTGCCAATAACTCGCTCTCGTCAGCGATGAGTCATTTTCGGAAACGTAAGAAATTGTTGTAGATGTTATTGCGCTACTTCGCTGTCCACAAGACTGCCTAAATGGCTAGCAATAACGGTGAATTTCAAGTTAGGGAGATTTAGCAACGATTCTTGTGTGTCGCACGTAGATCGGCAGATAAACAACTATATAATGCTGGGCTATATGAAATACGTGCATCGTACGCCTCATGAGTCATAATATGGTTTCGCCTTGATAATTTCGAACGCTTCAGATATGAGCACCGCGCCCATCGCTAATTGTATACCTAGGCGAAACATCATTAGCAGTCGATTAGACGGCTCAGAAATTTTCAAGTATAGTGCATAGCTTTCTCCTGGCAAGTTACTAAATAGAATTGTGACGCTGAGGCAGTTACTTCTAAGCGTCGAGGATGAGGATGATTAGCAGTAATGTTATACAAAATTCGTGTAAAAGAATATATTCTTGGTGATGTCCATGGCGAAGCCAACGTAGTGTTTTTAAAATTGTCACTTGGAGCACAGGAAACGCGTTCAAAATCAATGCTTATAAAAAAAGCATTTTTTTACCAAAAAATCAAAACATTCACGCTTCTACAAGTTTAAATCCCAACAACTCTATTCTGCCTATTATACCCTCTTCTAAATACTTTGTTGTCACGTTTGAGTAACACTTATTATGAAAAGTTCACGTGGAATTTGTGGTGGGCAAACTCTCGCAGGTTATTGCAGTACTAAGTAAGTTCTGTTTTTTTCCTACAAAGTATTACTTATGTTGCATAAATTCATGTTTCTATAATATATAAATTACTGTCATTTCGTCTGAGGCATTAAGACACGCACTAACACTAATGCCCTCCATAGAGTGCAGAAAAAGCAATGCGTTGTATTCTAAACGTTCCTTACTTACCGCCAACCAGTCCTCTTTTCGAAAAATTGAATCTGCTACCAATGCCCAACAATTATTAAAAAGTAATATTATGAAATAGTTAAAAACAGTATTAGAAAAAAAAACCGCCTGCATCTTCGCACGGAGGAAGTGAAGTAAATAAGTCACAGAGTGGCGGACGTATCGCGTGAATGTTGTGTAATAGGGCATGGTTTGGGAATGCCTAATTGTTACTTCGTCTTTACTATTCCTATTTATTGCAGGAAGGAGAAGCGTTACTTTCAATGAGGGTTGGGACGCTGATGACGGGCTGTGCCCCGCTAGTGGCTCAAGATACTGTTGCTTCCATGACATCTACTTGAGACAAGCAAAACGTCAAGGCAAGCGAAAGCTGAGAAGCCCTTGGCTGAATTCGAATGCGAACTCCGCCGCTTATATACGCTCCACCAGTGTTACAGGGAGAGAAGTAGGGGGAGAGGTCTGCACCCCCACTGCGCATGCTCGGCTTGCTGAGCGCCTGATGGTGCCTTATCCTTTAATGGCTCTTGGAGGGGCAGTTTCGCGGTTGTCTACCTGGGCCGGCAGGAGACGAGAGCATACGCAGTGGGGTGTGGACGTCAAAACACGACATCGCATGACTAAGAAATTCTCCGCATTTAAAAAATGGCGAATCCCACGAAGAGAGTTTGTCGCACAGTCTCAGCAACACCTGGGAGAACGGCCTTTTAGAGCCTTTTTAACGACGGTATTCTTTCCTGTGTTACCTCGAAGCGGAAATTTCGGTCTGTCTTTTTGTTTCTCTCTGTCACTCGATTCAGCCAACGGAGCGAAAGTTGAACCCCTTGATTCCTTGATTAGCGACCGCCCATCTTGATCTCCTAACTAGTATGAACGCTCCTTCATACTAGTTAACATTGCATATCAAATCTGAAATATTACGCATATTTGCAGCGATACCAACATGTGAGTAATATGTAGTGTGTTACTTTATTTTTAAAATGCGGATACATGATCCTACAGACCGCAGTGCTTATTACGCTGCCCTCTCAATGCGGCGTTGTGAACGAGAAAGTGGGCGTTTCCTATGCTTCAAAAAAACTACATGGTGCTGCCACCTACCGTTGGCTTTGTATTCTGGAACAACTCGGTTTTTTCAAATTATGCCTACATAGCGTCCAGTTTCTTCAAATTACTCCTAGATAGCGTTCATACCCAGCACTATGTGGCAGCTGCAACAATGCTACAAGGAGAACTGCTCACTGCACTTACGCTCCTAAACTCGGATCCTGACCGCACAGAACAGGTAGCAATCGTTTTAGCAATGGCGAACACAACCCGCACTACAGTTTACACTGATTCCCGAGCCGCGGCTCAGGCCCTCCGTGTGGGCTCGTTCTGTAAAACGCAGCCCGCGTTTTCTTGTGTACCACGTGGGCTGACACCAAGCATTTAGTTTGGTTCCCGGGACATATGGGCTCCGACGCCCACCCATTTGTCCCGAACGCCAACGAACCTGCCCAGTCCCAGGCGTGAGACCTTACTCAGCGCGTCAGGAGAGAGAGTGGCCCACAACCTAAGGGCGAAAAATCGCTCCGGAACCAACTGCAGACCTACAACGAAATCTGTCAGCACTGTCTTCTCGAACGGCGAGCGTTTCCATTACCGCACCCTCAACTCAAACGACTGCGAGCACTATCCTTCCGTCTCCTAAAAACAGAAGCCTATCCCTCACCGGCAGTTTATGCGAGATTCGTGAGCTAACTAAGGCCGGGGTGCCCCCGATGCGGCATCTCGCGATGCAACTTACAACATATGCTTTGGTAATCCCCGAGTGGCGCGTGGACGACGGGTCTCCCATCAAAGAAAAGAACTGCGCTGCCCTCCTCACAAGTCCCCACGAAGACGACCACCTTCGCGCCATCGAGAGGGCTCATGACATGGCCATCGATTTTAACCTCCTGGTCCCGTCATGGGTGTGGCCCACAGACGGGGTCAATTAGGAGGTCAGCGTCTTCTGAGGACCAAATAAAGTCAGTCAGTCAGTCAGTCAGTCAGTCAGTCAGTCAGTAAGCGTCCATATGTCAGGCAGTGCCTCCTCACTGATCTTCTCGAGTAGAACATCAAATGAACGTTCTATTCTCCTACTCCAGACAGAAGACTATCGTCTTTCGACAATCATTGCCATTGAAGCATGCAGATGCGCCACCAAGTTTTTATAATCATATTATAACCGACTACAGGTAAGAGAGACTGATTTTTAGGGTCAAATTACATTAAGGCGTAGGTTTGTCTGCTGTAGTTGTATTTTGCAGCCAGCCTTAGTATGCGAATCATTCACTAGAAAGCGCTTGCATCGTTCGAAATGTGTCGACAAACAGACAGACAGACAGACAGACAGACAGACAGACAGACAGACAGACGGACGGACGGACGGACGGACGGACCGACGGACGGAAGAATGGATGGACGGATGGACAAACAAACGAATTCACTGTTTACCGATGCAATCCTGCGAAGCTTCTCCTCCCTCATCATCAATTGCTACGTGGATATGCCCTGAATTCTTTTTCAAATGCAAAGCATTTCTCAGCGAACTTCGGCGACTTTGGGCGTATCGATCTATCTATCTATCTATCTATCTATCTATCTATCTATCTATCTATCTATCTATCTATCTATCTATCTATCTATCTATCTATCTATCTATCTATCTATCTATCTATCTATCTATCTATCTATCTTTCTATCTATCTATCTATCTATCTATCTATCTATCTATCTATCTATCTATCTATCTATCTATCTATCTATCTATCTATCTATCTATCTATCTAGCCGCCTACGACTTTTAGCTCTCCTGGCCGTTTAAATAATGGTACGATACCGAACCTGGTATGGTACAACATGACTGTATGAAGAACATATTTGACCAGTCATAACATGAAATTCTTGACATGTCTGTCATGAATGTGAGGATTTATATTTCATGGTCTTGCAGCTCTTGCGATGGTTTCATTCACATGGCATGTTGCGAAACTGGTATGGTATGACATGATTGCATGGCGAACAGAAGCGACAGACCCATGAAACTCATAAAAGTCTTGTCATGTAACAACATTACTACATGCCACGCTGATGATGCGCTCGCGGCCGTTTCGCTAGCTCCACTTATAGAAAATTTTGTACTACGGGACGTGAATAGATGACGAAGGTATGATACTGGTGCAAACGTGATAAACATGAGATGCGTCTCACGTAACAACCTGACTACATGCTACGCTCATGATGCGCTCGCGGCCGTTTCGCAAACTTCACATGTGCCAAATTCGGTATTGCGTGACGCCGATGAATCACGAAGGTATGTGACTGGTGCTAACTTGATATTCATAAGATGTGTGTCATGTGAAAACATGACTACATGCAACAGTCAAGGCACCAATGCATTTAGACGTGACGCGGTGTGCGTGCTCGGCGGTTTTCATTTCGTCGCGTCACGCTGACGTTGCTACGTCATTTGCCGGTCCTGCCATGTACTCGCAGGCATACGCCACGCTGCGATGCTTTGACGCGCCGCAGCGTGGCGAGACAGATATCAAGAAACAGATTGGCGAAGATTGCAAACCTGAACCATTTCAAATCCAGTACACCTGAACAGAGTAAATTCCGGACAATACCCACAAAAAAGCTGTACTCTTTGTAAGCGCGAACACGCAGATATGGCACATATTCTGTGGCAGTGCACACAGGTTACAGTTATATAACGAGAGGACAATATAAAATCGGACCTTCTCGAGGAGCGTTGGCTAAGTGCGCTGACTAGCTCAGATCTGCACAACCAACATTGGGTTACCCAGCGGGCCCGGACAGCGGTGGAGAGTCTACGCCTAACCACACAAAACGTCGGGGTGGCCTGAGCCCGGCCCGACACCCTGCAGGGTCTTTTTAAGTGTGAATACACTTTATAAGCGACCCCAAACCATCCACCGCCGTCGGTGGCGTCCGCAGTCTTCTCTCTATTTTGATAAGAAAGAGGACTTGGCGGGCCGCAGCGCGACGCTCTACCGAATAAGCCACGGATGCGACGCTGATAGTCCCCCTCCCCCTTCGCTCACTCATCCGCTCTCCTCCCTCGCTGCAGCTGCGCGCGCACCCCTCTCTCTCGCGCGCCCGCCTTCTCTCTCAGTCTCCCGTCGAGAGCGGGTCGTGCGATGGATGTCCCGGAGGCAACGCTACCATCTGGATATAAGGCGCTATTGACACCGATATCAGCGTCGCCAACGGATTTTAACTTTACTCCCCCTATTAGCATCACCCCGTGCATTCGCACTTAACCATGTTCACCCTCGGCGAAATGCTTGGGAGTTTTTTTTTAGTGTGAATACACTTTATAAGCGACCCCAAACCATCCACCGCCGTCGGCGGCGTCCGCAGTCTTCTCTCTATCTTTAAAAGAAAGAGGACTTGGCGGGCCGCAGCGCGACGCTCTACCGAATAAGCCAAGGACGTGACGCTGATATCGGTGTCAGTAACGCGCCTAATACCCCCTCCCCCATCGCTCGCTCCTCCGCTCTCTTCGCTCGCTGCAGCTGCACGCGCAGCCCTCTCTCTCGCGCGCCCGCCTTCTCTCTCAGTCTCCCGTCGAGAGCGTGGTCGTGAGGGGGAGTAAAGTTAAAATCCGTTGGCATTCGCCAGTGAGTTAACGTAAACTCCCCCGTGTGATCAAATTGCGATTCCCAGGAACAAATACATCATAAAGGCACCATAGTGTGAATAATAAATATAATAGTGCGAATTAATAAGTACTCCTCATAGCATCACCCCGTGTATTCGCACTTAACCACGTTCACCCTCGGGGAAATGCTTGGGAGTTTTTTAAACAATGTTTTTTTGTGTCCAGGATCCGTCCGTCGGCACGGAATGCAGTATGGCGCATTTCACGCCGGTTGCCGTCGGACCACGCCGACAGACGCTGTTCGCGCCTGGCGTCAGACTATAGAACGCTTGCGTTTTGCTAACGTAGCGTCGCTGTGCCCAGCGTGCGCACACCTCAACGCTACATTGGAGTATATTGGGCCCTTCATGATGCGCTCACGGCCGTTTAGCTAGCTCCACATATACCAAATTTGGTGTTAAGTGACGTCAATGGGGCCGAAATATATGACTGGTGCAAACATGATAATCCTGACACGCTGTCATTTAAGAACAAGACAACATACCACGCTCATAGCATGCTTACGATCTCTTCGCTAGCTCCACACATACTAAATTTAGTATCACGTGAGGTGAATAAATGACAAATATGAGCGACACATCCAACCATGATAATCATGACACGGAAGTTATGTACGGCATCATTTAACTCCACCTCATAACGTTGCGCTGATTTTAAATTGACATATCAACATTTCTGATTCGTGCTTCGCATATCATCGATTGCCACTGTGCGTGGATTCTGCCAATTTTTTTATTTATTTGAGTCGTCAAGCTTGCGAGGCGGTGTTTATAAATGACTAGCAGACGTTCCAACATGAGTCATAATACCTAATTTCGCCGGTATATCTACTGCGATGAAATATGGTACCATAAAAGTCATAAAGCAGCTGCAAACTTCTGTGCCCAGAGCCACTAGAGTAAGTTTGTTTGGGAGCTTAAAAAAAAAAACATGACGACATAACCAGTGTTATTGCCTGTGCAACAACAGTGGCTTTCGATGATCAGATTGGTTAATCACGCCATCGTTATATCGGTTGTGCTGTTAGCATTGTGTCTTTACATTACAGTGTTATATACATACATATGTATACATATATGTATGTATATCTGTATCACCTTTTTCAATTCATCACCCCATTGTCGTTGTTATTTGTAATCGATTCGGGCAAAGTGTGCTGGTCGACACTTGAGTTAATTTTTGTATAGCGCCTTCTTCATTGATTGGCGCCTTCAGTCAGTTTTTTTACGCGCAGATCGTTGCTGTATGAAGAATATAATTACTTGTCATAACATGAAAATCATGATACGTTGTCATGAAAGTCATATTTACATTTCATGGTCCTGCGCTTTTGCGGTGATTTCGTTCACATGGAATATTGCAAAAAGGGTATGGTATGACATGATTACATGGCAAACACAAGCGACATACCCTAACATGAAAATCATGACATGCGTGTCATGTAACAACATGACTACATGCCACGTTCATGATGCGCTTGCGGCCGTTCCGCTAGCGTCACATATACCGAATTTGGTATTACGGTACGTGAATGAATGACGAAGGTATTTGACTGGTACAAACATGATAATCATGAGATGCATGTCATGTAACAACATGACTACATGCCACGCCCATGATGCGCTGGCGGCTGTTTCGCTAGCTTCACCTATACCAAGTTTGCTATTACGGGACGTGAATGGATGAAGAAGGTATGTGACTGGTCCAAATATGGTAATCATGAGATGCGTACCTTGTAAGAACATGACTACACTCCACAGTCAAGGCACGAGTAGTTTTCTGCGTAACGCGGTGTGCGTGCTCGCCGGTGTTCATTTCGTCGCGTCGCGCCTGCGTTGCCACGCCAGGCTACGGTCCTACCATATACTAGAAGGTGCGTGCCGTGCTTCGTTGCTTTGACGCATGCGCGTTTCAGCGCGTCTGGCGTCCCTGATTGATATGTGGGGTTTAACGTCCCAAAACCACAATATGATTATGAGAGACGCCGTAGTAGAGGGCTCCGGAAATTTCGACCACCTGGGGTTCTTTAACGTGCAGCCAAATCTGAGTACACGGGCCTACAACATTTCCGCCTCCATCGTAAATGCAGCCGCCGCAACCGGGATTTGAACCCGCGACCTGCGCGTCAGCAGCCGACTACCTTAGCCACTATACCATCGCGGCGGGGCGCGTCCGGCGTACCTCCGCCATGAAAAGAGGGAGACGTAGTGTTGTTTGGGTAGCGCATCGGCGCGAAAGGCAGCATGTCGCATTTCCCGCCGGCTGCCTTCGGGCTGCGCCGCCGAACGCTGGTCCCGCACGGCGTCCGACTATAGTGTGCTTGCGTTTTACTAACGTATCCCGTCGCTGTGCCCAGCCTGCGCGTGCGTCAACGCTACATGAGAATACTCCCATTGAGCCTTTCATGATTCGGTCGCGGTCGTTTTGCTAGCTCCACGTATACGAAATTCGGTGTTAATGACGTTAATGAATGGCGAAAGTACGTGGCTTGTGCAAACATGTTAATCCTGACAAGCGTTTATGTAAGAACATGACAACATACCCCGCTCATAGCGTGCTCGCAGCCGTTTAGCTAGCTTCAGATATACTGAATTTGGTATCACGTGACGTGAATAGATGACGAATGCAAACGACACATCCAAACATGCACGATAAACGTGATACGCAAGTCCTGTACAGCGTCTTTTACCTCAGCATCGTAACCTTGTGCTGATTTTAAAGTGACATATCGACTTTTGTCATTCGTGATTCGCATATCATCGATTTCCACAGTACGTGGGATCTTCCAATTTTTTCTAAACAGCAATTACAGTGCATATTTTTTCTTTTCTTATTATAAATCTATATGTTGTGCAATATTGTTCTGGAGCACGAGAGCAAACTGTCCTCAGAGGTGAATGCAAAAACATCACCTTACGCTGTGAATGACCCCCTTGTTTCTTCACATAGCCTTGCTGTTTATATAAGCTTAATCATCTCGATGTTGATGAATGTCCTGTCCTTGTACAATTTTTTGCATTGTACATCACTGCATACGCAGATAAGTATTTTCACTGTAAATAACAGCTTGCAGTGTACATGAGCTTGATCATCATTATCCATTTTTGTGTGTGCACACAAGCTATGAAAGATATATCTGGAAATAAAATTCTCTTCATTTAATGCGTGAAGAATCGGCTGCTTTTCGTGGGACGGCTTCATGCTCTCCCATAGTAGTGTACCTACTACTCTAAATCGTTACCACTTTTTCTGCCCCCCCCCCCCCGCAAGTGCCTCATTTGAGGCCCACGGGACGGCTTTATATATATATACATATATATATATATATATATATATATATATATATATATATATACAAATAAAGTGGGTACAATGAGCATGTACAAATGCCTGTTTACGAGGTGCATACAAAAGGAGAGGAGGGCCACCCCGTGACGCGTTTGCATTTAGACGGGGTGCTACAATCGGACGAAGTACAGCAAATGTGTCTTGCATAATTACAAAGGGTAAACTACAATAGAAAGGGAAAGCGCAATGCAAATCGACATTGGCATACATGTTAACATTTGCAATTAATGAAGAGAGACGCGGCATATGTAAAATATGCCTTAACAAGAGAGAATGGAGGTTGGTTAGTACGGTAGAATAGGGGCGACTAATGTGCCGTCCCTCAAAAAAAAATGGTATTCCAGGGGCGGAGGAACATCTCCTCTCCACTGGCCTCGAGATCCCGAGACAGCACTTCCCACACTAGTCGTCGTATTCGCGTCACGGCAGGGTATGCCGCTCTCACCGGCTTTCGCCGTGCTTCCGCGAGCGAGCGACGCTTTCAGACAACAAAGAGGGTGCAGGCAGTTACTAGTCTCGCATGGCCCCCCTGTTGCGGTTATGCCCAGGTGGTGCGCGGATCCTAAAACAGTGGTCCACAATGCGCCAGACAGGTCGCGCGGCCGCACAATCAAGCAGGCCGTGGCGTTGAGACTCGGGCTTTCGGCAGTTTGGACACCGATTATCAGGCACTGTGCCTAACCTCTTTAGTCTCTGCCTTGTGGGGAGTACCTCCGACGCTTTCTTCCAGAGAAAGTCGTGGATCTCGCTAGGCAGCATGCTTTGTAGTTGGAAAGGTCGCGTTTGGCCTGCACTGCCCGTTGTCTGTCTTTGTCACTCAGCTGGCTTGCGGTGAGAATCTCAACTATGCGTGCAAGCTGGTCAGCGTTGGGGTCACAGTTCGGGATTTCGTGACTCAGCATGCGTGACGTCGCTGCTGCAGCCTTATAAAAGAGAGAGGGCGATTCAGCATGCGGCCCGGAGTGGTGGCAACCCTCAAGCCAGCTGTTCGCTGGGCCGCTCCAGTAGAAAAGCAGGCCTTTCGCGACGTAATCGCCTGCATGCACCAGCTTAAGTGCCGTCTTCAACGCAAGCACTTTGCACAAGGTAAGCACGTGGGGGAGTCTAAGACCCCCCTCTTTAACCTCCAGCTTAAGGAGGGTTCGTTTAACGGGTGGTGGCTTTCCGCCCCAATCCAAACTTCATTCCCAGCTACGATAAAAGAAAGCCAAAAATAAAGGTGTGGGATAACCTGTCCCTGCATTATGCATACCAGGTTTAATGCCAGTATAAAATAAATGAAAAGGGGTTTTAAAAATACCCAAAGCGCAAATTTAGGTGAAAAGCCGATATTGAAAAGAAAAAAGGTGGGCCACGGTAGCGCATATTGTGTCCTAAGGGCGCAACGAGCACAGATACCTCGCGGGGCGTTTAATAATTCACAACGAGGCTAGGCTGGGTCCAGCCCAGCAAGAAGGATAAAGTTGTTGGAAAAAAAAAGGAAACATCACTGCGCTGCACTGCATGCAGTCCTTTGCGCTCTGTCGTGGTCATAAGATTGGTGGTCCAACGATAATGGCTGTTTTCGATCGATGATGGCGTCACGGTCTCACCTCAGTCTTTGCCCGCCAACCGGGGCATTGTGGTAAGGCAGAGGCCACCGAGGTTCTCACCCTCGCCAGTACATGGCCTACAGGGTGACCCTGCCCCCACATCGCCCCGATCGCGCGGGTGTGTTCTTTGTGTGTGTTCGGATTTTCATACTCGATGTTCCGTTATTTCTCCGCGTACAAAACGCAAGAACAGGTGACGCGAAATGCAGGCCGTACTCAAGCGAGGTCGGGGATCGTGTCTCCGACCAGTTTCACTAGTCTAATCAACAGTGCGCGATTTCTCGCGTGTCGCAACAGAGACGCATATCTTCTTTGGTCGAAGTCGGCTCGTGGTTCAATTTTCCGCGTTATCGGTGTCGTAAGGGGGCAATCGTACAAGTAGTAATCGGTTCCCTCACATGTTGCACCGCACGAACAGACGGGTTCCGCGAGCAGATTAAATCGGTGGAAATACGAATGGAATCGGCCGTGCCCCGTTAGCAGGGTCACTAGGGTTCGGTTGGGCGGAAACCAAGAAGGCGCGTCTAATACGTGTGGTACCCACTTAAAAAGGTCCGTGTCGGCGTTGTTTTCCCTCCAGTCAGATTCCCAGCGGCGCAGTTGCTCTCTCCTAAGCATACTGCGGACCGCTCTCGGAGTGAGCGGGGCCTGCCTCGCGTCGCCCAGTCGTGCCGTGCGAGCTCGTCGTCGCCCAGCCGTGCGTCGCCCAGTCGTGCCGTGGAGAAAATCCGCCAGCTCGTTTCCGAACAGGCCGGAATGTCCCGGTACGTGATAGAGCGTAATCTTTGTCCTGGCTGAAATTTCCTTTAAGAGAGCCTTCACATCCCGGACTCTCGGGTCGATGGTCTTATATTCAGATGTCGCCTGTAGCAGGGACAGACAGTCTGTATATAGTCTGACCGTGGCGGCTGAGCACTTGTTTTTGATGTATATCAACGCCTCGATCAACGCTATGACCTCCGTGCAATACGCGCTCGTGGCATTCTCAACTCGGTATCTTCCTACCGCTCCGATGCGCTCACTCGGTCCTAATACGACAAATGCCGCTCCTGCCAGGCGATCGGCATATGAACCGTCCGTATAAATGTGTAATCCCGGCAAGCGGGCCATTCGTCGCGCCTCGTCCCTCGTGAGTCGACAAAAGCGGAAGGCGCATCGGGCCGCGGGGTGTTCCTGCCAGACGTCCAGTGTGGGCAGGAGGCGATCTGGACGCACGGACAGCTGTCCGTAACAAATTGACTTGCGAGCGATGAGTAGCTCAAACTCCGCATTGGCCCTTTCCAATTCTAGCGCGATGGGCGGTGCTCTCATGAGCACTTGAAGTGCCGTCGTTCGTGTGGTCTTGAACGCCCCCAACAAATTGAGTAAAACCGCGCGCTGCAGGGAGGTAACGCGGGATTTGAGGCGGCAGTCAGGGCATATCGCGTCCCACCAAACTGGTGAACCGTACATAATGGCAGGTAGAATGACGTTTTTATACAGCGTCACCTTCTGTTCGGGACGCAACAGTCCACCCTGCATTCCAGAAAGTACCCCGATCTTCGCAACCAGCAGTTCGGTCTTTTCTTTAAGGCATTCGGCATGTTTAAAGAAAGAGAGCCGAGTGTCAAAGACGACTCCGAGTATCCTGAAGGAGTCTTTGTACGTAAGTTTTTTGTCTGTTGGGTTTAGGCGTATGCACGGGCGCCATTTTTCCATACCACGGTGTCCGTTGGAGAATAGCACGCAGTATGTTTTTTCCGTGCTGAGGGTGACCCTTGCCCCAACGGTCCACTTCACTATGTTTTTTAAGACTGTGGACCCAACCTCTCCCAAACGCTCTCGCGATTCCGCCGGGATGACAACGATGGTGTCGTCGGCGTACGCTTGAATTGTTATGCCCGTAGGAAGTGGGAGGCATAACAGGTCGTGAATTACCACGTTCCAGAGCAAGGGTGAGATTGGGGACCCCTGTGGACTCCCCAATGAGGGGTATGCCACCAGTTCGCCAGCGTTCGATCGAAACACCACCGACCGCTGTTGGAGGAACGTCCTGAGCATGTGATATAGATTAGCCGGCACGCGGCGCTCGCGGAAAAACGCGAGCACTCGAGGATGCCATACGCTATCGAAAGCGCCCTGAAAGTCTATTGACATCAGGACCGCGGGCGTCTTCGAGACTCTCAGCTGTAAGAAGGTCTCTTTCAGGTGAACTAAGGCCATCACCGCACTTCTACCGTGTATGAATCCATACTGATTGTCGTGGATATGCCCGTGCTTAGATAGAAAGTGATAGAGGCGGCCGTTCAAGAGTCGTTCGAGGATCTTGCCCAGAACCGAATTCACACATATCGGCCTGTATGACGTTGTGAGCTCGGGGGGCCGGCCGGGTTTCGGAATGAAAATTATCCTGCCGCGGCGCCAACAGCGAGGGAAATATCCAAGCGTGAGCGCCGAGTTGAGTATGAACATTACGAACCGCGCGTGCAATTTAAATAGGCCCTTCACGAGGAGCGGCGTTATTGCGTCCGGCCCCGGCGATGAACGCGGTGGCATCGCCCCAATCACCTCGCGTACCTCCGCCTCGGTAAATGGGACATCTACCTCGTTAAGATGGTATGGCCTTGCGGCCATTTGCCTGGCCTCGGCGTGCTCGGGCAAGTCTTTGCTCGGGTCGTCCACCGCGATGTGCGTCTCGAGTAGGAGGGCCGCGGACTCGAGATGTGTCTCAGTCATCGAGCCGTCAGCTCGCTTCAGCGGGGGCAAGAACCTTGGTGAGCGGTTTCTGCCAAAGGCTTCTCTATATGATGTCGAAAAGACGTTTCCGCGTGAGCACGCGTTATGACATTCTCTTTCATATTGGGCCTTTGCCTACGCGACCCACAGACGAAACCGTGCCAAAGCGCGACTGTAATCCATTTTTAGGAGGGCCCTAATGTCGTCGCTTTTTGCTCTTTGAAAACGTCTCCGCATGGCATTGACCTTCTTACGCTCTAGTGCCAGAGCTGGTGTCCACCAGGAGTTTCCCCTGGCGTTTGACTTAACTGGCCTGAGCTGGCGTCGCAGGTGTTTATTGAAAATTTCATAAAATGCCCCCAAGATGAAATCTAATGCCTCTGGGGACCGTGGTTGCGAGCATATGATCTTCGCGAACCAGGGCTCCCTCTCTAGCGAGCGCAAGAGCTCTTGCTGAGCGTACCTTGTTAGGCGTTTGCGAGCTACTCTTTCGTCAGATCCTATTCGCACTTCTATGTTCTTATGTTCAGAATATGTGGCGTCGGAGCGTACGGTCCATGTGTATCTCGCCATCAGGACCGAGGGCGTTGCCAGGGTGAGATCGATCCAGCTGGCGGCGTATGCCGTCTCATAGGTCGGCTCGGACTGTGGGTCGTTCATGACGACCAGGCCCGCCGCGGCCGCGAACTCCATTACCTGTGCGCCCCTATCGTCTCCGACTCTGGGACCCCATGCTCGGTGCTTGGCGTTAAAGTCACCGGCTACAATGACATGTGGAGAACGCGACCGCGACACCACCTCCTGAACCATCCGAAGTGTCGTGTCCATCGGCTTGTGTGGCGGAGCATAGACCGACACTATAGTAAAGTGGGAGTCGCGATATTGCCCATAGACTCCCACCACATATGTCGACAACATCACGGGGCACAGGTCGAATGGTGGCCGCCTCACCAGTACGATAGCCGCCGGGTCTTCCTCGCAGGCAAAAGCCGTAAATCCCGCAGGTAGGTTGGGCATTTTCCCCTTTGGTCTATATGGGTCGCACGCTACCGCGATGTGTATGCCGGTCTCTGTCATGCGATCGCACAAGTTACTCAGAGAGAGCCTTGCGTGATCTAAGTTGACCTGCATGAACGCCAGACGCAACAACCCTCCTCGTAGCCCCCCCTTGGCGCTACCCTCGCCGTTACGCGCCGCCGTAGTGCGTGCGCGCCCTCAGCCTCGCCACCTTCTCTTGTAGGAGCGGGCATCCCGAGAAGCCGGTCGGGTGCCCAACCGCCTCCAACCCGACACGGCGGCATGCCGCGCAACAGACCGTCGCGTCACCCATTCTTACGGGACATGCAGCCCCCACATGGCCCTCGGCCCCACACTTCGTGCAGACGGCCTTGGTCGGGTCCGCTGCGGCGGGGCACGAACTTCTTCCGTGCCCATAAGACGCGCAAAAGGTGCATGTGGGTACGTGTAGGTCTTCCGATGCGTGCACCATCGTCCACCCGACCGATAAACGCGGAGAGGCCATGATTCTGCGGAAGGCCTCCGGATCGACCTCTACCACGTAGGCTTTAGTTCTCCCACGCTCTCGAAATGTGACCTTAACCTTCGATATGTCTACCCCTATCTGGAGAGTGGGGTTGCGTTCGTCGAGGAGTCTCAAGAACTCCTCGGGTCCTAAGTCGGGGTCTACTCCGGAAAACCTGACGTGGGGGTTTCGGCGGGCGGGGATGCGAATGGTCATGGCGGTGCGCGTGACTGCATTTTCGTTAATGGCGTTTTAGATGCAGAGCATCTTATACTCGCGCCTTGTAGTGCGCCGTCCGCGCCGTCCGCGCCGTCCGCACCGCTTCTCGAACATTCGACAGCTGACGCGCGCGCATGCGCCGTCGCGCCGTCGCCCACTCTTCCACCATCTGTGCATCCCTTCCTCCTCTACACACCGCGCGCGCTTCACTCCTCCACCATCTGTGCACCCTTCCTCCTCTACACACCGCGTTCGACATCTACAATTCTCCTGATTCTCCAGTGGACGCGCATGTGGCGTCGCGCTTCGAGAACATTCAACAGCTGACAGTGCATGCGCCATCGTGCTGTATATATACTCAAGGTCGGCGCTCGCTCGCTCAGTTGCCGCTCGTCGGTTGGTTTGTACGGCGCGTCGACGTCCAAGGTCGCGGTGAAATGAATTCCAACGAATCCACAAACACAATGATCGACGTCCCTTCGACCAGCGCCGCCCTTTCGCATACGTGTGTACGTGTTCACTCATTTAACACCCCCTCCTACAACCACGTTAACCAATTTAGCCGTCGACCCAAGTAAGTCGCAATTTAACACCCCATTTCACAACCACGTTAACCAATTTAGCCATCGACCCAAGTAAGTCGCACTTTAACACCCCGTTAACCAATTATATGGTCCGCATCCTCCTCAGTGTTCCCCCGAGGGAAGCTGCGGGCAATTTTTTTCTTAAAATTTGAACCTTGCCTTGACTACATTCATTCGGACATCGCTGACACAAGATACACGGACGGACGGACCAACGGACGCAAAGACAGACAAACAGAGGGGCGGACGCATGGACGGACGGGTGGATGGACAGACAGACAGACAGACAGACAGACAGACAGACAAACAGATATACATACAGAGGAACTGCCGCACGAACAGACGCACGGACGCTCGGACGGAAGAACGGACGTGCGGACGAACGGATGCACCGATGGTCACACGGTTGGACGGACACACAGACGGATGCACGGACGGACGCATGGATGGACGGAAGCAAGATCGAATGGTTGGATAAAAGTATAGACGGACTGACGAACGCTTCGCCCCTCCAATCATCGTTCACTCCGTGGAAATGCTGTGATTTTCTTATTTGACTTTCTTTTTTTCTTATTTCGTGCAATAGTGGATACGGACGGTGGCGGCGGTGGACAACTACGGCGCCGCGCATGACCCGTGGTGGGATCTCATAGCATCTTTTGCTGTAAACGTGGGTCGATCACAGAGGCAATGCATGGACCGCACTATGCGTAGGAAGGGAAAGTGCGCATCTGCTGAGAAGAAGAAGCTGGCTGTGGCTTTCGAGCCGACTTGGGCGAGTGAGTAAGGGGCGCTGTTAATTCTCTTCCAGTCAACGTTCCCTGCAACGTTCCCCGCCTCGCATGCAAAAGGTCCGTGGTTCAAATCCCGGTGCCGCGCATTTCCCAACCGGGAAAAAAAATCCGCGTGTTGATGGAACTGCATTAAGAGGCCTGTGGTGCGGCCTCACCGGTAACCACCGCCGGGAACGCACTTCCTCTCCAGAGAAGGATTGGCCACCCTGGCGCAGTATCTGGCTACTACCTCCCACATGCTTACGTCAAACAACTCACGGCCCTCAGTCCCCAGCAGCTGCGAAGCAACTGACCACGGCGGCGGTCAGATCTGCAACGCAGCAGAGGGTGCTAAGAATCTCTAGATCCGGACAGGCCGCCATTAGAACCTGAACTTGGCAACGTTTAACGCTAGAACCTTATCTAGTGAGGGAAGTCTAGCTGTACTATTCGAGGAGCTAGAGGGTGTTAAATGGGAAATAACAGGGCTCAGTGAGGTTAGGAGGACAGATGAGGCCTATACGGTGCTACAGAATGGGCACGTCCTTCGCTATCGGGGCTTGGCAGACAGAAGAGAACTGGGAGTGGGGTTCCTAATTCACAGAAAGATAGCTGGCAACATAGAGGAATACTATAGCATTATAGAAAGGGGGTAGGTATCGTAATTAAACTGATTAAAAGATACAAGATGAAGGTAGTACAGGCTTACGCGCCTACATCCAGCCATGATGACGCTTCAGTTGAAAGCTTCTATGAAGACGTGGAATAGGCAATGAATAAGGTAAAAACACAGTATATTATAGTGATGGGTGACTTTAATGCACAGGTAGGGAAGAAGCAGGCTGGATACCAGGCAGTTGGAGATTATGGCATCGGTACTAGAAACGCCAGAGGAGAGCTACTAGTAGAATTCGCAGAACGCAATGATTTACGGATTTTGAATACCTTCTACCGAAAACGAGAAAACCGCAAGTGGACATGGAGGAGCCCTAATGGCGAAAATAAGAACGAAAAACACTTTATAATGAGTGTACACCCAGGAATCGTGCAGGATGTGGAAGTGGTTGGCAAGGTACAATGCAGTGACCATAGAATGGTACGGTCCCGAATTCGCCTTGACTTGAAGAAAGAACTACAGAAACTGATACGCAAGAAGCCAATCAATGAGCTAGCACTGAGAGGGAAAATACAGGAATTCAGAGTGTCGCTGCAGAACAGGTACTCGGCTCTTAGTGAGGAAACCAACCTTAGCGTAGATACAATGAATGATAATCTGACGAGTATTATTACAGAGTGTGCAGTGGAAGTTGGAGGCAGGGTAGTTAGACAGGACACTGGCAAGCTTTCCCAGGAAACGAAGAACCTAATTAAGAAGCGTCAAATCATGAAAGTGTCAAGTACAACAGACAAAATAGAACTGGCAGAGCTTTCGAAGTTGATTAATAGACGTAAGGTATGCGATGTAAGAAGGTATAATGCAGAGAATTGAACACGCTCTGAAAAACGGAGGAAGCGTCAAAGCATTGAAGAGGAAACTTGGGATAGGCAAAAGTCGGATGTATGTACTAAGGGACAAAGAAGGCAAAATAACTACCAATATGAATAGGATAGTTAAAATAGCGGAAAAGTTTTACAGAGATCTATACAGTAGCGGAGATAACCACGACCTTAATACTATAAGAACTAGCAGTAACCCAGATGACACCCCACCAGTAATGGTAGAAGAAGTCAGAAAAGCTTTGGAGAGCATGCAAACAGGCAAAGCTGCTGGTGAGGATCAGCTAACATCAGATCTGCTGAAAGATGGAGGACAGATTGTGTTAGAAAAACTAGCCACCCTGTTTACGAGGTGTCTCCTGACGGGAAGAGTACCAGAGTCTTGGAAGAACGCTAACATCATCTTAATACATAAGAAAGGAGATGACAAGGACTTGAAGAATTACAGGCCGATCAGCTTGCTCTCTGTAGTATACAAGCTATTTACAAAGGTAATTGCTAACAGAGTAAAGAAAACATTAGAATTCAATCAACCGAAGGAAGAAGCAGGATTTCGAACAGGCTACTCAACAATTGACCACATTCATACTATCAACCAGGTAATAGAGAAATCCTCAGAGTATAACCAACCACTATACATAGCCTTCATAGATTACGAGAAGGCGTTTGATTCAGTAGAATTATCAGCCGTCATGCAGACACTGCGGAATCAGGGTGTAGATGAAGTATGTATAAACATTCTGGAAGAAATCTACAGGGGATCAACTGCTACCATAGTGCTTCATAAAGAAAGCAAGAGAATACCAATAAAGAAGGGTGTAAGGCAGAGGGACACCATCTCCCCAATGCTATTTACTGCGTGCTTACAGGACGTTTTCAGAAGCCTAGAATGGGAGCAGTTAGGGAAAAGAGTTAATGAAGAATACCTTAGTAACCTGCGCTTCGCCGATGACATTGCATTGCTGAGTAACTCAGGGGACGAATTGCAACTCATGATTACAGAGTTGAACAGGGAGAGCAGAAAGGTGGGTCTTAAAATTAATCTGCAGAAAACGAAAGTAATGTACAACAACCTCGGAAAGGAGCAGCGCTTCGAGATAGGCAATAGTTCACTTGAAGTTGTAAAGGACTATGTCTACTTAGGGCAGGTAATAACCGCAGAGCCGAACCACGAGATTGAAGTAACTAGAATAATAAGAATGGGGTGGAGCACATTCGGCAAGCACTCTCAATTTATGACAGGTAGATTGCCACTATCCCTCAAGAGGAAGGTATATAACAGCTGTATCTTGCCAGTACCTAGCTATGAAGCAGAAACCTGGAGCCTTACAAAGAGTGTTCAGCTGAAATTGAGGACGACGGAGCGAGCAATGGAAAGAAAAATGGTAGGTGTAACCTTAAGAGACAAGAAGAGAGCAGAGTGGATTAGGGGACAAACGGGGGTTAAGGATATCATAGTTGAAATAAAGAAGAGGAAATGGACGTGGGCCGGGCATGTAGCGCGTAGACAGGATAACCGCTGGTCATTAAGGGTAACTAACTGGATTCCCAGAAAAGGGAAGCGGGTTAGGGGGAGACAGAAGGTTAGGTGGGCAGATGAGATTAGGAAGTTTGCGGGTATAAATTGGCAGCAGCAAGCACAGGACCGGGTTAACTTGCGGAACATGGGAGAGGCTTTTGTCCTGCAGCGGACGTAGTCAGGCTGATGATGATGATGATGACATTGAGCACTATTTTTTATTGTCTAAGAATGCACAGATGAAATCTCTCACCGGCACCACCTTGGAGGTCAAAATGTTGTACTTGTTACACGGCTACGAGGGAGGAACGGGTGCCGCTATAAAAAGCTTCGCCCCTTAAATGGTACTGTAAATATTAGAGTGGCTCATAGAGAGCAACGACTATTCCACATTTATCAAGGGCTTCAGAAGAGGCCGATCGGCCATTGATGGCATGGTCGTCTTGATCGCCAGCGTTGAAGAGGAAAGAAGCTGACGCCGACTATAGTGGCGGCTGTGTTCCTAAACGTTAAGGGCACCTACAATAATATGCTGCATTAGGCGATCCTCGACACACTAGAAAATTTAGACATCAGTGGATGAGTGCATGCTTTGGTTGTAAGTTATCTTAGTGACCACACCATTGATGCGATGACAAGTGACGGAGACACCGATCGATATATAGTTTATCGCCATGCGCCTCATGTGAGAGTTCTCAGCTTGATTCTATACAACGTCGCAATGATCGACCAAGCCTCAGAACGTCCCAGCTCATTGAATATCAGTGCATACCTGAGAAAATAGGCATATGGCCATGCGGAACTACTGGTCCACAATTGCGTGTTCGAAAACAGCGTGCAGTGACGATCACAGTCAAATACCTACGATGTCAGAGGCTAACTCTTTCAATCAACGAATGATCAGTGCTTGTGTTCACGTGCAAGCATCTGTCGCAATTCCGATATTTTTTTAATGGAACTGCGATACTTTCTGTAACGCACCACAAGTTTCCTGGGGTTGTCGTAGACAGAGATATATTGTGGTCGAGACGCGTCGTAGTACTCACTACGTGGCAGGAGCACGATGGGCCCATCAGAATCATCACTACTTCAATTGCACAATGCTCCATTTGTGGGATACCTACGATACAGCATACAAGTGCCAGTGCTGTCATGCCAGTGCTCTCTAATATGAGACCTAGTTGTCTGAAGACGCAAGAGAGCGTTCAAGCTCAAGGCTTGCGAAGATGCTTGGGTTTACAGCACTGTACGTCAACAAATGAAGCCATGGCGGAGGCTCAAGTTGTCCCATCGATGTATACATGCTCTGCGAGCCACTTGGAGTACACCTTTGATTGTTGCGTCAACAGAGGCAGCACCCACTATCGGAACACCTCACCACCAACCCAGACTGCAGTTTTTCAAGCGCAATATCGCAGCATGAGAATATTCTACCATCAAGGTTTTCCCGGTGAGTGCTCCTAGAGGGCCTCTATACGTTCTTCCCAAACCACCTGTTAGTCTTACTATTCCCGGGAAAACGGAAACGTGTTTCATCTCTTCTGTTGGTCTCAGACAACTGACCTTACATCTTATTTATACAACTAACGGTGATTCTCTGCACATGTACACCGACGGATCTACTACACCACACACCTCCGCCGCAGCTTTTGTCGTTCCAGACATGGATATCGCTCAATGATTCAAGGCAGACCATAAAACCACAACACTGCCGCAGATCTTGTCGCTATCCGGGAGGCATTAAGATTAATTTCTGGAGAGTAACCTCGATCCTGGAGCATTTTCTGTGATGCCAAACTCGCTCTGCCAATCATTAACTGCGACGTGAGGCAAGACCCGTATTACATCTTGGCTATAGAAGTCGCAGGAATTCTTCAAGTTTCTTCAGCAATTTGGCATCTTATAACTTTCCAGTGGCTTCCCGCACACAGCGCCGTGATGTCAAACGAAAATAAAGACGCCGAAACTAAAAAAGCCCTATACAGTGCCTCTGAAGTACGCATTGCGTTTTCACGAACCGACGCGAACGCCCTGCTTCGTGTCGTGATGCGCAGCGAAACACTTGAACACTGGACCAAAGCAAAACGATGACACTGGCGACTTCACGAATGGGACCCGGAAATGAGCTTCGGCATGCCCCCTAAATTTGAGCGACACATCGCAAGTACAATAAACCGCATTTGTCCAGGTGTGGCGAACACAAGACGTTGCGCACAAATCATTGGCCATAGTGACACCGGTCCCAATTGTGAACATTGTGATGTGCCAGAAACACTCGAGCACATAGTTTGTGTTTGCCCAGCATACGCACGTGAACGACAAACTGATTTCTTGTGCTGAATAATTTCTCAGTAGCTCAATAACTGATAATACTGTGTTGGACGCTTGGCCTGACACCAACAGCGCAACTGTGGTTTTGAGAGTGATTATAGCCTTTTTTCAAAGCAACTGGACTATATATGCGTGGCTATAACATTTTTCTCAGCTGCAAAGAATCGTTTATATTCACCTCCCTACCTCACAATCGTCATGTATTATTGTTTTTCCTCTCCTTTCTACTTCCCCGGTGTAGAGTAGCAGGCTATAGCATGTTATCGCTCAGGCCAACCTCTCTTGGTTTCTATAAATAAAGCTGCCTCTCTCTCTCTCTCTCTCTCTCTCTCTCTCTCTCTCTCTCTCTCTCTCTCTCTCTCTCTCTCTCTTCTCTCTCTCTCTCTCTCTTGGAGGCGGCTATAAGGCACTGGCATAGGGATATGTGCTACAGGGGATAGACATTTTGCATTTACCCAGGGATGGCGAAAACACACCTAGGTAGCTTTAACGCTTGAGTGTTAAGAAAAAGCTGCCATAGGCATCGTTGACCGCAAGAATGCAAATTAAAATGTCAGTGTCTCAGCCGAAATCAATACCTAGCGTTCTGTATGAGAGTGAAGTCTTCATTCTACCGCAGAGCCACGCCTGGCCTCAGATATACTTTCGAAATAGACTCTAATGATCGTGTAATGTCAATTGTGGTTGTGGTTCTGGCTATTTGATTTTATCAACATTACTATTATACTCCTATGATAGAGGCGAGTGAATGTATATTGCAGTTAGGCGCCATCTGCTTAAGCTTTTTTTTTTCAGCAGTGTTCAGGGCTACCATCCTCGCGTGCACAAGGGCAAATACCAGTTCTTTATGTCACATTACCGCTTGTGATGCTGCTATAATATCCATGCTGCCGTCGGCATCGTTACGCAGCTGCTAACAACT
Organism: Rhipicephalus microplus; assembly: GCF_043290135.1. Lineage (NCBI taxonomy): Eukaryota > Metazoa > Arthropoda > Arachnida > Ixodida > Ixodidae > Rhipicephalus > Rhipicephalus microplus. Next base: position 76,408,978 of record NC_134709.1, on the reverse strand, counting down.
GGTAATATAAAACACACGTAGCTGTTTAACGTATTTTGTGTGTGCGTATTCGTGCCTATACTTTGCGCCACTTCATAATGTCTCGCTCAATAAAAAAATTAAACACATTCTCCTTCCATCTACATGTTTCGCATAACATCTATTCCCAAGGTAAGGGGGATCTGCCGAATCTTTTCTGTTTCTGTCTCTCTCGGTCCTCTTTTTTTCTCTTTTCTCTCCCTTATTCGCTCTCTCAACCATTAAGGTTATTATAGGCCGAGATGGTCGAAATTTCCGTAGCCCTCCACTACAGCGTCTCTCATAATCATATGGTGGTTTTGGGACGTTAAAGCCCACATATGAAATCAAGGTTGTTATAGGCAACGCCGGAGAAATCGGCGCACGTGTTCTGTATCCATATTTATGTATACGTAAAAATGCACATATGCACACACAACACATAAAGAGCAATACAAGCGAAACAAAGTGAATGAACCGGCAAACAAGCTATCATGTTGTTTCGATAATCACGTCAAATTCAATAAAATTATGAAAACAAAAAAATGAACAAAATATTACGCGATATTTAGCGAAAGAAAGTATTTTTAAGCAATATTTTCGTACTTTTTCTTGAATAATAAAAAAACGGCAAGAAGAAGCGCAGCATTTCTTTGACGTATTTAGTAAGCCTGTCAGGAAGACACCACGTGTGAACATGAGCAGTGTTATAAAAAACTGCCAGGTGGCTCAATCGAGCGATTGTGCTCAAAAAGTTCTCGGTATTTATTTCTTTGTCGTAGCGTTTCACGAGACCTGCGTGGTAATTTTCTGGTAGGTTTAGCAGGCTCGTTTCATGATAGAGTGGACAACTGCGATCTCCATGCAAAAATGATAATATATGGAGTTTAACGTCACGAAACGCGCTATAAGTATGAGGGGCGCCGTATTGGAGGATTTCTGAAACTTCGACCACCTGGGATTCTGGAACGAGCACCTATATCTAAGCATACGGGCCTCAAGCCTTCTCGCCTCCATCGAAAACATGGCCGCCAAAGTCGGCATTCGAACCCGGGACCATCGGTTCAGCAGTTGGGCACCAGAACCACTAAACCACCACCACGGAAGGTCAGGAACATTTGCAATGCCATGAACTGCCCTTTTTTGCATCACGTAGGAATAATGAATGTTTGTTAAAATTGTCATAACCCGCACCCGATGACAACCGTTTATGTGCGATAAACTATTGCGTAGCATAGTATGGCACCAAGGTGAGAAGTGAGGGTGAATGGGGGGGAGAAAAGGTGGAAGATGGGAAGAACAATAAAGAAGATATATAAATATAAAAGAAGAGATAAAGTTAAAAAAGAAAGAAGGAAAGACAGCGACAACTGCAGAAAATTAAAGAGAGAAATATATAGAAAGCCAGACAAATAAAAGAAAGCCGGCAATGTACAGAGGAACAGAAACAGAAAGGAAAAATTAGAAAGAAAAAAGAATGTATAGAGAAAGAAAGAAAGTAAAATCTATGTAGACAAAAAAAGAAAAGTTCAGAGAAGCGAGAAAACAATACAAAGAGCGAAAGAAATAAAGACACGCAGAAAAATGAGACAAAGGAATGCCACTCAGTTGTGCTCATTCGTTGATGCTTGGTATCAATGTTGCTAATATGGCTCATCATTACTATTTTTTTGTTTAAAGCGCATAACTGGAATATAAAACGGACAGTCCTTATCCTCGAAGGGCTCTCGGTATTATGGCTAACGACGATGGAAAGTTCTCGAACGCCTGCGAGTTCGTTTTCTCTGGGCCGTCCAGCAGGCCCACGAAGCGGCCGCCAGGTACTCCCTGTCGGTCCCTACGTGGGAGACGCCCGCTACACGCTAAGCGCGTCCTGCAGGACCGAAATAAAGTTTTTTCATTCCATTCCACGTCTGAAAGAGATTTAGAAGCGATGACCACTTCCCCCTGCCCTTTCTCGCGTTTCTTTCGTAGTTGCAGGCGATTGTTCCATTCTAAACGACCCGAAACTTCAACAATCTCATTTCGTAATCCAACAATCTCATTTTCGTAATCGCTCTATCGTGCCAATTTTTCTAAACTCAAGCCTTTTACGCCACATATTTGTGGCTTAAGTTAGCGCTCCGAAGGAAAAAAAGGTTTCCAAACCCTAAATCCCTCTCTGAAACAATGACGAAGTTCTAAGTACGCGTAATCAGCGTCGAAGAAATTATCTACCATGCAGCTTTTTACAACGTAAAATCAAAATGATTGTCCCCTAATGGCCGACTGTGGGCTTGAGCCTTTAACGATGAACGTAAATGGATAAGGAAGACTTACAAAGATTAAAGTCATTAGCTATTTTCACGAATGACTAGAAGTGTCATCGGTACCATGTTAATTTCTTTATTACTGTCATTACTGATTTAGTTTTTCTCATATATTTCACGACAAATATTTGGCAAATCTTTGGAGCATCGATACGTTGTCGAGCGGCCCCCATAAAAGACGTGTAGTTGCCTTTGTGATATTCGCGCATTCAGCAATAGTGAACAGCACTTGTTTCGCGCGTCAATACTAAGACTGCTCAAAACTCATTCGTGTAGCAAGCAAAAAAAAGCGTGAAACACGCATGTCCTTTTTTCGTAAATTAAGCATATTAATCGACTGGTTGGGGAACTTGCGTGACCTAACGTCCCGAAGCGACTCGCGTTATCAGACGCTGTAGTGGAGGTCTCCGGAAAATTTCAGCCACCTGACGCCACCGGTGCAGCTGCATGAAACAGTACCCTGACCTCAATTATTGACCTACACGCATAACCTGACAATTTCGCTATATAAATAGTCTTCATTTGTATATTGAAGCTGAATATTTCGCGTTACGTTTATACTATATATTGAATTATAATATGTGGCTGGTGCTTCAGAGTCACCTCTTTGTGTATAAAGCTCTGGACGAGGTTTTCCCGATATTCTGAACTGTGAAAGGAAAACTGTGGAAGTCCGAAGGTACTTCACTATGGGCGTCAACGCCTTCTTAGAAGGCTGTATTTCTTGACGGTTGCCCATTGGTGCACACCCATCAGCCGCGTGAGTGCCTCGTCCAGAGGGGTTCCTTGCTAGCCAGCGTTGTGTGGGAGTGCCTTGGTTGACTCTTGTGCGACCATATGTTGGAATGCAGGAAATATATTGCGGTAGTGTCTCACAGCTTTCGGTGTTGAAAATTCGTGCCGTCAATATCTTTCGAGTTCACATCTCCCGCATGAATAAGTGTCTTAGAACTGCACTAGAAGTCAATATCATACGAGCGACACCGTGTCGATTCTTGCAAATGCAAACATATATTGTTAGGATATGCTTCCAAATGTGCTTTGATCTTGATATCAAATGAAAATGCAACTACAATTCTGGGCTACGATGAAAATAAGAAAAGGCACTACCATTTATTTGACCTCACAAGTTCATTTTTGAGGTAGTCATTTGCTTATTAAGCCAAACAGAGGAATCAAGCTTCCCGCTAAAAATACAACTCGACTCACGTGAACACAAAAATATGATGCGAAGCGTTATACATTGTATAATAAACGCCTACAAATGAGCAACATCGTTACACCTCATAACACTTCTTGTAACCTCAACGCACCCGGCCTGTCAGTTATGACTTGCAATAGTGATGCGCCCGTACACATTTGCGATGACAGCCTGGATGCCATCAGTAGTTACAATTTCGTTTACAGTTGTACAAGCCCAGTAAACCAGTACAGGGATCTCAAAACTGGAATCATAGGTATTTGATAAATGCAGCGTGGAATCTCTGCGAAAGAGGATGCGTGGTCATGCGCTCTAAAGAACACACTAGTATACTACATTGCGGCAGCATCAGATATAAAATAGTGTCGGGTAAAGAAAAATAGCTGGCTCGCGGATATTTCAGCCCTAAACTCATCAATAACGAAGGGGTAGCGAGTCCAATGGAAAAAGTTATGCTCCCCGGGCCATGTAACAGTGATAATCTGCTCACTATTGATTGCGAAGCATTTCTTAGCGAACTTCGGCTACTTTGAGCGTATCTATTTATCTATCTAGCGGCCTACGACTTTTATCTGTCGTGGCCGTTTCGATAATGGTATCGATACCAAACTTCGTATGGCATAATATGACTGCATGAAGAACATATATGGCTAGTCATAGCATGAAAATCGTGACATGTGTTGCAAAATAATGACGGAGTATCTACGGAGCGTGCCGCACTTTATCGAAGAAGAGGGAGCAGAGGGTGAATCGGGGCACACGCACGTGGTCGGGGCAGTTGGCTGCTACAATTGACAATAAAACGGACGTCCCTCTTTAATGTCTGGGCGACGAGTCATTTTGCTATATTGTTGGTGCTGCGAAACCCGGGACTGCCCCTCGAGAGACTTCCTTTCACGTTCCAGCCATGGCGAACTCTGACCAACTTCGGAAGAAGCGCGGCTCAATCAGATCTGGTGTCACCCGAGCCCTTGCAATTCTAACAGACCTCTTGTAGCAACCGGATCCTGACACCTCTCAGATTAACAGCCACATGGATTACCCCAAAGACAAGGAGGCAGTACTGTCGAAGCTCGATGACATCATTCTTGTGACCACAGATGAAGAAATTCTCGCCCGTGAAATAAAAACAGCGCAGGAATACAACGAGAAAATTCTCTACGCGGTGTCGCGCGCCAAGTTCTGGCTTCAAGAATGTGAGAGGACGGCCAGAATGCAGGCCTAAGCAACTTAACCTGGGCCCAGCAACCCCGAATAATTGAACTCCGCCGACGCAGCAGGCCAGGTGAGAAAGCGCCGTCAGCGTTCAGTTCAACTACTGAAGTTGCAGATACCGACTTTTGATGGTAGTCTCTGTGGATGGCAGTATTTTTGGGACCATTTCGATTCTACCATCCACAAGAATACCGAGCTTCCGCGCATCAAAAAATTTAAGTACCTCCTCACCTGCTTGACCAGGAGCGCGAAGCGAGCTCTCGAAGGCATTCGTCTAACGAAGCAAAATTACGAACTTGCAATCAAGAGCCTCACGGATCACTTTGGACGCCAGTATTTTCTTGTGAATGAGCATGTTGATCATCTCCTTGCGCTAGGCCCCAGGAAAACCCATCAGACGTCTGAAAGCTTCGTCTGCTGCCCGATATTGTGCAGTTCCACGTTGGTGCCTTGAAAGGCCTCGTAGCTGCGCCCGACCAGTACGCCGTGGTCTTAAACCGTGTCCTGGTGCGATGTCTCCCAGAAGATCTTGCCATTACCTACAGACAGAAATCCAAGAAGTCAAAGTGCTCCTCCAGCATCGCCGAAACCCCTGAAGACCGAACGCGGCTAGCCGTGGGGTTACTAACGTTTCTCCGCATTCAAGTGGACGGGAAGAGGGCCAGCTACAGTCTCGTCGTGCATCACAACATGAACCCAGAAAGCAGATATCTGAAGAAGTGAATGCCGTGAAACGCATGCCATCATTGTCAGCACTAACCGGATCAACATTGCTCGTTAGACCGCCATACCCACTATGTCAAACCAACGATCATGCTATCGCTGTCTGCAACGCCAACCTATCAGCTGAGGAAAAGTGAGCAAGGCTGCACTACGCCAATTGTTGCTTTCGCTGCGAAACACGCAATCACATTGCCAGATTGTGCCGAAAATCTACCGACCTCAAGTGTGGTAGCTGCCTGCGGAGCCACCTGAGGATTCTCTGCGAGTTATGCAAGCAAGCGGGACGTCCACGGCCAAAAAATAAGTCACCCGCGTCTCATAAAACCCCGTCAGGTGTCCTGCGAACCGTCGCGACCGCCCAAGACAGTCACATCGAATCTGCTAGTGTATTATTGCAGACAGGCTGAATTTGGGCAGAGTTTGGAAACCAACGACTCCTTGTGCGATTACTGTTGGATAGCGGCAGTCAGCGGTCATACATTCGTGAAGACCTGTCAAAGATTCTTCAGTGCTCCGTCGCGAGAAAAGAGCTATCTCTCGTCATGTTCGGCGACTCAAGGTCACCAAGACGAATCTACACAGAGCGTGTGAACGTGCGACTGTGCAGCCAGTTCGACGACTCCGCAATAACCGTGGAAGCATTAATAATTCCGAAAGTATGCACCGTCACAAGCCCACCACTTGACTCCAACATTTTGCACTGGCTCTATGAACGTGGGTACAACGCAGCTGACAGCCGTCAACCAAATGCATGGGAACCCAAAGAGATAAGTGTCCCCATCTGATCTGACGCTTATTGGCAAGTTGCCACTGAGAAAATCTATCGGATCAGCAGTTGTATAACTGCAATCCAAACTACTTTCGGATGGATGGTGCAAAGCCCTATGACGTCCGACTTATGCTCCCCGTCTAGCGCGCTGTTTGCCGTGAGTCACGGTTCTGCTACGAACATCGACGTATCGTCACTGTCACCTTTCGATGCCATCGGAATCGATGGAATGCATTCTCGAACCTTTGAGAAGCACAACTTCCAATCTGCATTCTAGCAGGGAAAGAAGTGGCACCAACTTGATAATGTCGTAGTCAGCGACAGAACGATGAAACAATCTGAGATGCCAAGCCAGTGAGTCGACAGTCGTCATGAATTCACAACTTTTCGTCATCAACAGCGCCATGGTGGTAACACCGACCTTGCACGACGTGTTCCAGACCGGTAATGGTCATGTCTTCGACATTCGTCACGTCGAGTACACCGCTCTGAAGTATGCCAGGATTACTATGGGCCTTATAATGGTCGGTGTCGAGTACGTGAAGGTGTACGACAGCCGCAAATCAATGACCGCGATGCTCAGGCGCTGCCGGAAGCAAGTAGAGCGGCGTGCAAGAAATTACGTGTTGGTCAACTGCGAAAGCCCGCTCAAGAACGTTTCGACCACAGACCACAAGAACGATAGGAGCACGATAGGAGCACAACAGTTCCTTCGAGGACGATCACTACAATAAGGGCAACTTGGAACAGGGGGATTCTCCGGACTACTTGCCTCAATTTCACCGTACGCCATCCGGCGGAAAAGACACATGTATGGTTCGGCTGGAGGAACCCCATGAGGCTTATAAGGCTGGCTCAACACTAGTATCACCGGGAAACTGTAAAAATCGTCCCGCTAACGCAACTCAGTTAGGCATTACACTACGAAGATGTCGGAACAGCGATCCCGACAAGCTCAAGCACTTCGCACCGTCCCATTGCTTATCGGCGGATCAAAACATCTCGCTACGACACCATCTCTCCGCTTTGGGCCTTTCGAAAGAACATGTATCGCAATGCAAGGTTCGTCATCGCCAACACCTTGCAGTTGGCCGGCAGAAAACATGCCAGCGAGCCGCCCACCTATCTTTGTCAGACCATATTGTTACCGCAGAAGCCCCTTCGACGCGTGTGATTAATCTTGGGCCCCCCTGGGAGGATGTTGGAAAACAATAACGGAAGAACTATGGAGCGTGCTGCACTCTATCGAAGAAGAGGAAGCAGAGGGTGATTCGGGGCACGCGCACGTGGTCGGGGCAGTTCGCCGCTAGAATTGGCAATAAAACGGACGTCTCTCTTTCACGTCTGGGCGATGAGTTATTTCGCTATAACTTGTTTGTCATGCATGTCAGGATTTACATTTTATAGTCCTGCAGCTCTTGCGGTGGATCGTTCACATGACATGTTGCAAAACTGGTATGGTATAAACAAAATTGCGTGGCGAACACAAGCAACTGACCCTAACATAAAAATCGTGACATGCGTGTGATGTAACAACATGACTACATGCCACGCTCATGATTCGCTCACGGCCGTTTCGCTAGCGTCACATGCATATACCAAATTTGGTATTACCTCCACCTCGTAACGTTGTGCTGATTTTAAAGTGACAGATCAAGCTTTCCCCTTCGTGTTTCGCGTATCATCAATTCCCACTGTACGTACCATCCGCCAATTTTTTTAAAGCCCTAGTTTTGTTCGAATCACTTCTTGGTCAGTGGTCACGCCTTCGATAGTTGGACGTTTTCATTAATTGAAAATCTTTCGTCACACGGGAACTCATCATGGCTGCCACGCTAAACAAATACAGTAAAGGGACGGTTAGACCAGGTTTGTTCCTGGTCATATAGTCCCATTGCTTGCGGACAGATCTGAAATATATAGAGGAATTCGCTTCGTCATGATGGCTTGCAATGTTGAGTTTTGGATGGTGTGCTTTTTAACGGTCGCTCTATGAGAGTGATTAGAAAGCTTACAAGAGAAGAAACAGAAACCTAAAAAAATAATCTCCAGTTTCTTTCGCAAAGCGCTGTATACTGAACCAGGAGGGCCTCACCTACAATGTCATGTTAGGAAAAAATGCTTACTCGAGTGTAAAACTGATAGAAGTGCATGGAACTGGATATATACAAGGCAAGCATAAAAGTGCACTGCAAAGTGCCACGATCATTCAAGCTGCGAGTTCTACGCATCAATCATCCCTTTTAATAAATGAAGTTATCTGTCTCCGCAAAGATAATATCGGAATCAAAAACATTGCCAATGGAGGTAGTCCAAATTGATTGCGCCTGCTTCATTCAACAGAAAAAGTATTCGTAATTGATCATTGTATTTTTGCACTACACTGTTTTTGTGGTTTGTAAAGACCGCATCGTAAATCAAAAAGCCCCACTTTATGATTATTATGATTTTAACTTTTGTCTCTTCACTTAGTTGTGTTGCTCTTGTTGCTTATGACAAGTTCCCCCTCATACCTGCCTTATCTAACTCTTCTACGCTGTGGTATATGTTGTAAACAAAGCATTGAAAATCATGTAATAATGATGGAGTACAGAAAGATCATGCCTGAACTGAATAACAGCACCGCCTCACGAAAGAAATACGAATAAACAAATAAATTTGGAACAGAACAGAGCTAACAAAAAAAACTGAAGGATGCTTCAGCTTTGCCATGAATAGTGTACCACAACAGCGCAATCGGGCCTCGTAGGCACCACCTTCCGAACAGGTAACCTAACTCGAGCTCTTTAACGCCATCAGGCTAATAAGAAATGTACCTGAGATAGACTGAAATTCAAGAGCCTCGCAATGTCTTCTTCGTCGCGAACCCACTTAATTAAGCAAGTCCAAACACGATAACGTCTTACACAGTAACACTTCTATTTGGCTTAACCTAGGATTGCAGTCCGCGAAAGAGGAAACGCTTTCAGATTATCCCCCCCCCCCCTTCACATTTAGCAGTGTACCACTATACAGAAAATTTAGGTCTGAAAGAACCTACAATGACATATAATGGAGTCATGGGTTGAAACGCTATATTTTAGATTTAATTAAGGCAAATAGTTTTTTTTGTGTGTGTCTACAGTTTTTGCTACATCGGCGTAATTTTTAATTGAACACTGATATAGGAAGAAATGTTCAGTTTAGCGGCCATACTTTCAACGTATTGATGCGATTATTTCTGGCAGTTCTTTACAGCAGAGGTTGTGTGAAAGAACAGATGTCTTGTTTTACTCTTTGAGTACTTCACTTCGCAGAAGTCGAGCTGTTCATCATACGACATCTTGTCGCTTGATGCCACTACTGTGAATTATTCATATAAATATTGGAAGTATAGAAGACAACGAAAAAATGTCCCCGTATCTGCATGTCTCACTGCATATGTCGTCGAAAGACGATAGTCTTGGGTGTAGAGAGAGTGAACAAAACGTTTATTTGATGTTCTGTGCGAGAAAATTGGTGAATCGTATTCTGGAAGCGCTGCGTTAGAGAGTCTCGATCCTCTCAGCGAAGGCAAACGAGCGCATCGAAGGAAGTTAGACATGAGCGCCATCTTGCAGTTATCTTCGAAAACGAAGGAAGACGTGCGCACCCGCGGAGAAAGTTGCGCGCCTGTCTAGGAGGCGATAAAGCGTAGAGCGCAAAGCGATGGGCAGGTGCCACCACCGTGTAGTTTTAGAAAAGCGTTGGAAACACTTGCCTTTTTGAGCATCGCGTTGCACTGTCAGTGCAGGTTGATAAATTCTACGGTCCTTAGAGTTACTTGTGTGTTCCTTTTCTAATAAAAAGGCACACATAAAAAGCATCGAGGTGCTGTTGTGGTGCCTCAGATATGCGCAATAATTGTTTTTAATAGACAAACACACAATTATGAACGCTGAAACTTGAGAAATATTGGTGGGCGCTGCGGGTAGGGTTGGCTGTTTGAGGTATCGTGTGGTGCCATTAGGGGATTGTTACCGCTGGCAAACAGACAAAAACTCGTTTGCGTGCGAAACGTACGCTCCGTTTTCAATAGGGCTCTGTTCCGGGTGGGGCCCATGGGACGGCTTTTTGCTCTCTCATAGTAGAGTACCGAGCACTCTAAATCGTTAACAACTTTTTCTGAACACAAACACACGTACAGACCGACAGACAGACCAAAGGTTTGGCGTCGAAGGTCCCCAAGAAAGACTATCGTCTTTAAAAAATCGCATGTTCACCCGTTGAGACTGAACAAAAAGCAATAAGAAACTCTGGAACATGACTGATTTCAGGGGAAAAAAACTACGTACTCCTCCCTTTCATGCGAGTTCAGTAAAGCGATTACTGCAGCTCCATTTAGAATCAGTCATCGACAGGAAACCAATTTTCTGAAGGAAGGCTCTCACTGCAAATGCGATCAGCAAAACAACCAACAAACAAGCAAGCCATCACGGCGAGAGGAAAGACACACGGACTGAGTGGAGCTGCTTAACGCCCTCGCGTTGCCTGCTTAATTTTCACATTATCATTCTGCCTGCAATCATCGAAAAGAGAACGCGTGCATGCAAAGGTAAAAAAAAAGAAAGACGTGGCACGACTTCTTCTTAAAGCTTTCAGGACGTGCTCATCAGATGAACCTCCAAGCGGTGAACTAATGCGTTGACGCGTGGCATCCTCACTTCTCCCAGAGGGAAAAGCGAGGAGAGTGAGGTGCACAACCAATGTTTCCTTGCATCCGCTAAGTTCACTCGTTGTCTAAAGGACGCCGAATTAGACTAAAGCAAAATAAAGCAGATGTGCAATCAGTTCAGAGTAGAAACGCTTAATACAGTGAAGGCAAGGAGTTTTTTTTTTCACCCATGTAAATATTTATTTGGAATTTGAAAATTTTAGCAACGCTTGATTGCCCTACAGGTTAGTTAAGGTGTTAAAGAATGGTTGGCAGTTTTTTTTCTGTAAAAGTTTGGAAATTGTAAAAAATAGAGGCAATGGCTTATCGGGGTGCCTTAACTTTATCGTTGCTGACACGCAGCCTCACCCCCGCATTCTAGAACGTCGCTTCACTTAACGCTTCACCTTCACTTGAGAAAGCCGATGGGAGCGCCTTCTCTAGGCACGGCAAGTCACTGCATATCAGCGATAATCTGCTGCGATTCTTGATAGCACAGCGTCATTTTCACCCAAGCGGTGCCGCATTGCTCAACTCTGTCAAGTGAAGGGCGGAAGCCGAGTCGAGGAGCGCTTGTGAATGCGGAGGTTACACTGCTAAAGTGGGACGTGAAGTAGTGCCAAAAGTGTTAGTTTGTCCCTGTGTGGCGTAATGCCATTGTCGGGAATACGCTTGTAGGAGAGCCTTTTCAATAACGATCTCGAACAGCGCTTTCCGGCTTTGCCGGCTTTGAAAGCGGGGCTTAAGGATGAAACTGCCTCTCGCACTAACACCTAACAAATGTAGAAAAAAGGAGGGTCGAAAGCATAGGCTGGCAAAATATGCGGAGTTCTCTCAAACTCACTCACAAAAATATATTCTACGCTTGGGACTCACTCGGGCTCAGAGCCGCCACAATTTTCCTCAACAGGACTCACTCAATCTCAGGCACACTCAGTTCGACAGAGTTCCTTCGGACTCAATCTGTACGAATTATAATCACTCGGGCTCACTTAGACACAGACTCATGTCTTAATATCAGTCAGTGTGAGTCTGCGGGAGTTGAATTGTCAGTTAGTTTACCATCCTACGGTTGCAAGACCACAATATAAAGACTACAGAAAAAAAATGGCCCGATTTCCAGGACGCTGTAGTACCTCTAATATTCAATCCAACAGCGCCTAGTGTTGACAACACTGATGCAAAGTTTCAAATCAATTTAAAGCGTGAATTTGGGCGCCAATATATCTTCTACAAAACATTATGCAAATTATCATTTAAGGAGCCACAGCTTCTACAAAGAGGGCGCTTATACAAGTAGTTGAGTGTTTTGTTGTCACACGATTGTCCCTGGAGAGCACAATTGGGATATATGGTTTCCGAATTTGTGAAACTTTCAATATTGTTAAAATGAATTTGTAATGCGTGGATTTCCACCTATAAAGGGCGAACCAACTAGCCCGACTTTGAACACTAGTCATCTCATAACAGCTTTCGCGCGGTAATTTAGAGAGGTTATTGCAGTAGCCTGAAGCAAAGAGGCGTAAAAAACAACATGCGTGGACCGTAGTGGAATGTCTTATTCCATAGATCCTTTTGGTAGTTTTTCGGAAATATCGGTGTTCAAATTGTGCCGGAATGGGCTATACTATAATTGAAAATCGGAATCTGAAATACTATAGGCTAAGCTATTCGCTTGCCCACACTGTATGCAGCTAAATCTTTCAATATATAACCTATATGAATTTTTTAACCAACTGAACCGATGAAATGATCGTTTGTTTTTCATTTAAAGGTTATCAGAAGGCAGGAAATATGACTTTCCAATGCATTCCGTATACGTGGTTCGTAGTGTCGTAATTTTAGACCAAAAAGTGGTTTTCACAGTCTTGTTGCATCCAAAAAAAGAATTGCATTCATGTATAAAAGATCTTTCAATGAAAAAAAGCTCATGGACGATATTAACAAATTACCCATAATATCTCATTTATGTGATTATATTCATTTTCACAGCGCGCTTCTTTAAGCATTTCGCTAATTACAACATTACGTTTCGCATTGGAATAAGTGAACTACGATGGATGCCGGCGCAGAAACTAAACTAAAGGGGCTGGTCTTTTTAATGCACTTGGCAAGTTTACCTCAACACTGCACACTGACGCGAGTATGCACACCGACGCGAGTATGCATTGGTCAGCACACCGTACAGCTCTATAAAGGAATCTGCCGAGGAGAGCTTTGTGAAGTTTTTTAATGACGTAGATCAGCGCAATCACGCACAGTTTACTTAATAGCTTACAATACCGTTCAACAAAACTTTTTTCTATTTAGCAAATGAATATTTAAAAAACAAATATATTGTATTCATGACTCCACGAACGGACCTTTGTACCAAGAACATCGCTACTCTTTTTCATGGGGTGTTTACATATCACGTTTTTTTCATACCAAACTAGTTTGGAGAGAGCTGCGCGAATTTTATTCCACGTGCACCTATATCACCATGTCCTATTGTTTTTTTTTGGTTTTTCAGTTCCAGAAGACCAACACGTGACTTTGCCCTTTTGCTGCTCTGTAGGTGTGTTCAATATTCACAAGGAAATTTTTGCTCATTTTCTGTCATTCTAAGCACTCAAAAAGAATAATTCGCCCTTCAATACGTGAGCACGTGGAAGTGACGCAAACGAACTGGGTGACTCGCATGCATTTCACGATTGGAAAATAATCTCAGCTTTACTGAATGCCAGCTGCTGTCAGTACGAAGGCGTCACCGAAGTGACAGCCCCAGACGCTAATCCCGCATGATAAGTCGCTTTTTTTGTGGATTACGCTTATCCACACTGCGGTGATGGCATAAGCCCTCGAGTATATATCACCTTGGCGGTGACTAATACCTGAAGCCCACGAAGTGGTAAAGCCTGTCTTATTACCCTGCTACGTTCACAGATGTAAAGTAGTCACACGTAGGGCATTGTAAGCCATCCAAAGCAGGCACAGTCTACTTACCGCAAAGGTAACGATCCACAGGAGAACAATGTGCTATGTTTAACACAGACAATAGCTAACACGAGTACAATCTGACATGATTACCTTAAGAACCTCCGAGAAGCGCTTGTGTTACGATCGCCACCATTGAATTCGCTTCAATGTGAAAGATATTGTTTACCTCATGACGCATAAACATGAGATTTGCGGTTACCGATGCCCCTAACTGTGACAGAGTAAAGCAATACATTTCTTCTGTGTGTGCGTTTTTAGCCTACTTTGTTCTCTTGAAAAACAATCACAGACGTGCAAGCATGGACGTGGAAGAAAATTTCGGGCAACATCACGGCCATTCATTAACTTGCACGAAGAAGGACGAATTGCCTAGTTGGGATAATAAATCACAAGATTATATCTAAGCACCTATTCCACAAGTCATTTTAATCGGAAGCAACAAGCAACCTAAACTTCAAGTGGAGTTTCAGTTGAATTATCCATAAATGGCACATGGTCTGCTTTAATAGCAAATATATAATATGATTATAATTGCAAAGTATAAATATTATTGCAAATGCATAACTGATATATATTACAATTTCCACTATATAACTTGGGATAATATTATGCTCATGCTGGTGAGAGTTAAAACCAATGAAAGTCGTATTAGTAGGATTGGTTCGTACCTATGTAAGCGACATGCCTTCAAGCCTAAACGTCATTCTTAGTTTGTGTCCGAGGCACTTATACGCACTTATAATTGTTCTACAAGCATCCTGTATTCGTAAGGCAAGTAGACGGGTCATTATTACAACTTATGAGAAGATCTGCGTTGGGAATATAAGTTAGGCGTATTGTTAGTTTAGAAAAAGGGGGGTAGCGATTTAAAGTACCGGGTGTCTGCTATGGGAGAGCATAAAGCCAACCCGCGGGTCTCACATTTCATGAGGCCCTGTTCGTTTAGAAAAAGTGGTTAACTATTTAGAGTACTAGGTACTCAACTATATGGGAAAAGGCTCGTGAAGTTACCTTCACAGACTGCTGTCAGGTTATCGACTCGAGGAGAGACCAGAGCGAAAGCATTTTATATACCATGCTCACATTCATCCGACCCGCCGTCTGAGCCCAGTCATGATACAGACTCACACTTGTGTCACTGGTTTCGTGTCGAAAACTTCAACATCGTGGTAAATTTTATTCAGTGTTCGGACACCACTGCTCTCTCTGACATAACAATATGAAGAATAACAACAAGCATTCAATTAATAATTCACACAGATTATAATCGCTGCACAAACAGTACCTGCAAACGGCTGAAACCAGCTAGCGCCACTATACTTCGCAGATGGATAGGTGCTCCAGCAAGTGATACCACGGTAAGTGGTTCCGAGAGGTTCCCGAAGAATCTGCATTTTCCCACACCTAACGCTATACCTAAGGTTATATATGCACAATAAAAAAGGAGACCTGGCATAGTCTCTCGAATAGTCCTATACTATCACTGAACGCACTTTGGAGATTATGAAGTGTCCTCAAATTTTTCGTATACTTTGAGTATATATTGACAACATAACGGGCTGAAAACTTTACTTCTAGGGCGCTATGCAGGATCGGCCGAGTTTCGCGAGGCTCCGGAGCTCCGGCGACACCCCCTTATAAACGAGCCAACAGGACGAAAAAGTGAAATCCGCTCCTCAGCGCACTGCGTTTCATTGGTTACGATGGAAGCAGTCATCGCGTCAAGGACTGTCGACAAATTTGGGCGGTCTTTTCATACCAAAGGCATCTTTTTTATTTTTGTTTGTCGTTCCACTGAAAGCAGATTTGCACCCATGCAATGAAAGTGTCAAAAACGTTGTACACACGTTTTTTTTTAGATGCACGGGGTGTTTAAGTTTATTTTAAATCTTTTAGTGCCTGCACTAAGTCTGTTTCAGAATAATGAGCCCCGTGGCTTGTGAGATCACCACCGGCCGAGCGTCTTACAACATCGCGACCGCAGCTGAACCCGAGGCCACGTGTTAATCATCATCCTCAGCCTGTACATTCTAGCACGCTACTCGGCTGGTGCGCGTCATTTTTATTGTCATGGCCCGCTAGCACCCGAGCACGTGCGGCTGGCTAATTAGCTATTAGGAGCGAAGCTCCTAAAGCCGTGGGTCTGTCCCTCCTAGCTCCTGGTACGTTACCCTTTAGTTCGATGATTCACTCAGCAGATGCGGATGAATGGACGGACGCACAAACAGACAGACAGACAGACAGACAGACATATAGTTGTACGAATGGATGGACGGACGATTCACGTTTTACCAATAAAACCCTGTTAGGCTTCGCCCCACTCATCAATCTTTAATACAAAGCATTTATTAGCGAACTTCGACAACATTGAGCGTATCTATCTATCTATCTATCTATCTATCTATCTATCTATCTATCTATCTATCTATCTATCTATCTATCTATCTATCTATCTATCTATCTATCTATCTATCTATCTATCTATCTATCTATCTAGCCGCCTTCAACATTTAGCTCTCCTGACCGTTTCGATAATGGTATCGATACCAAACTTGGTATGGCTTAACATGAATTTGTGAAGAACATGGTTGATCAGTCATAACATATATCATGATATGTATGTCATGCATGTCATGATTTACATTTCTTGGTCCTGCAGCTCTTGCGGTGGTTTCGTTCACATGGCATGTTGCAAAATTTGTATGGTATGACATGGTTGCATGGCGAACACAAGCGACAGAGCCTAACATGAAAAATACGGTAAGCGTGTTATTTAACAACATGACTACATGCCACGCTGATAAAGCACTCGTGGACGTTTCGCTAGCTTCACTTATAGCAAATTGGACATTACGGGACGTCAATGAATGTCGAAGGTATGATACTGGTGCAAGCATGATAAACATGAGATGCGTGTCATTTAACAACATGATTACAGGCTACGCTCATGATGCGCTCGTAGCCGTATCGCTAGCTTAACATGTACCAAGTTTGGTATTATGTCACGCAAACGAATGACATAGGTAAATGACACATCCAAACATGATAATCACGATATGAGTATCATGTAACAACATGACTACATGAAACACTGATGATGCGCTCGTGGCCGTTTCGATAGCTTCGCAAATGGCAAATTTGGTATTACGTGACGCCAATTAATGACGAAGGTATGTGACTGGTGCTAACATGATAATCATGAGATGCATGTCATGTGAGAACATGACTACATGCTATAGTCAAGGCGCCAATACATTTCGACGTGACGTGGTGAGCGTGCTCGCCGGCGTTAATTTCGTCACGTCACGCCGGCGTTGCCACGCCAGGTGCCGGTCCTGCGATATACTCGCAGGCGCGCGCCGCGATGCGTTGCTTTGATGCATGCGCGTTTCAGCGCGTCCGCCGTCCCTCCGTCACGAAAAGAGGGAGATGAAGCGTTTTGTGGGTAACACATTGGCGTGAAATGCAGCATGTCACACTTTGCACCGGTTGCCATCAAGCCGCGGCGACGGACGCTGGTCGCGCCTAGCGTTTTGCTAACGTACGATGGTTGTGCCCAGCGTGTGCGCGCGTCAACGCTACATAGGAGTATATTGAGCTTTTCATGATGCGCTCGCGACCGTTTTGCTAGCTCCACATATACCAACTTTGGTGTTATGTGACGTCAACGAATGACGAAATATATGACTGGTGCAAACATGATAACCCGGACACACGTGTCATGTGAGAACATAACATACCACGCTCATGCGTGCTCGCGGCTGTTTCGTTAGCCCCACTTGCACTATTTGGTGTCACGTGACGTGAATAGATGAAGGTAATAGACACATCCAAACATGATAGTCACCACATTGAAGTCATGTACGGCATCATTTACCTCCACATCGCAGCGTTCTGTTGATTTTAAAGTGACATATCAACATTTCTCATTCGTGCGTAGAATATCATCGATTCCCAAGTACTGTGCTTGGGATCTGCCAATTTTTTCACTCTGTGGATGTGCTGTGATTTTGGGGGGGGGGCTATACGGTATACTTGTTAGGCCAGGACATGCTATGACCAAGCTAATTACGCCAATTCATGGTAAGGACTAGGCAATTACGCTACATTATGAAGATCATGATAATGAAGCAATGTAAAGCTAGAACTGGGCTAACTAAAGCATGCCAGTTGATGAGCTAACTAAACTATGCTAACATACGCGACTATATTCATGAGCAAGCGAAGTAAAACCATGCTAATTAACCCTTTTTAATATGATGATAATTAGTAGCCTGCTATTCAGTGTTACGTTTATTAGCTCCATACTGATCATAGCCTTGCTAGTTGCACCTGAGGTAATTGCCTTTCAATTCGAGCCTTATTGATCAGGAAAAGACAGCTCAGTGTAATGTTCGTTAAACATCAGCCAATTAGTACAATAAAATTAAGACAGAGCTGATGGGGTCTTCACTTCGAAGCCGAGCACGTACATGAGTAGATCATCAACTTGGGAAGCTGCAAGTAGCTAGGTTATCACAAGCTCCTCTATGGCTCCAGCCTTGCACAAGTTGAGGGTGCTCACCAAATTATTTTATATGCAAAGAAGCTGGCGCATAGCGTTCACCGCATCAAACGCTTCACAATCAGACGGGCACCACCACATTCATGAGTTGAACTCGGCCCTTCTCAGAATAACGAGTTTATATCCGAGTTCACACGTTAATCAGTTTGATTGACAGACGCTCGCGGCAAAGATTGGGTACGCCCACCACATTTGCTCTTGCCGAGAATCAGTACTCACGTCGAGTGGTGCTATTAATCCACCAGCTTTATCGCGCAGACTAGGCATACACGCACGCTCAAATAAAAGTGATATCATCACGCGGCTATACAATATCTCGCATTCAATTTCACCGCGCTCATGACGTGTCCAATCACAACTGCCTTGACGCCATGATGCGAGCGCCCCTGGTGTCCACCTGCCCTTATATTTATCTGCAATATTTGATGGACGCGACACAAGCAGCACGAGTGTGCTTCGTATGCACCCTTGCTAACTTCAAGAGGGGAAGTTTCAGCGCTACGGGTGGAACGAAACAACGTGGCCGAAAGAAGACATACACCCACGAACACGCCTGGGGGAGGCGCATGTTGAGTTGGCAAAAAGATAGCGCTACTATCACGCTGATGTTGTTCTACTGTTAAAATGTTGATGCAGTGGCGACGCTTGCGTATTCGCTCGCGGTGTTTCTTTGATAACCGCCGCAAGTGTCCCACATGCGTTTACAACGCCACGCGAGTTCCTGTAGCCCTTTTGATCAACGCTGCTACCACGCGCTCCGCGCTGTCTTCATGCCATAGCCGCCGAAGAGCGAGCTCGGAGCAAACTCGTCTGCCCGAGAAGCTCGGGCCATCCTGCATAGCACCCCTGTTGAGTAAGTAATGAGAGACAATGGTACAGCATATCATAGTCATGTGTAGTATAGTACAGCAAAGGGGCAGCGCAAAAACGATATTCAGAAGGACAGATGTGAGGGTAAGAAAGAAAAAAAATAAATTGGGAAAGCCACCAGCTGCACTGTTTCCATAATCTTGGCGCCACAGGTGCGCAGGTGGTCAGAATCTTTTACTTGCTCATCTTTCGAGTCTTCAATGCAAGCGCAGCTCTTTGGATGTTGTGATTGGTTTCTTCAAATTTGATAATCTTCATCAGAGAATGAACAGGTTGTAGGAAGTGACGTATGAATACTATACAAAGAGTGCCTGGTTGCACTTTGTCACTTTGTCACGCATTTGGGTGCACGCCTGGTGCTTGTCCCTTACGATCACCTGTTCTCATGATTTTTGTTTGTTAGTAGCCCCAAAGCTACCCGAGAAAGCGAAGTGTGTTCATGCGCGCCTCAATCAACGCCTGAATTTCAAGTACGTTTATTAATTTTCTTCGACACAGGTTCTAAGCTCGCCCTTTCAGTACAAGCAGCTTTTCGCAAAAGAAAAAATAATTCGAAAAAAGCTGGCATCTTATTTTGTTCGATAAAAAAAATGCAGTCAACTTCATTTCGCGAATGCTGTTGCAACTGAGCAGCTGATGCCTGCATTGTCGGGCTCTGCATACCCCATCTGGGCGCGCCACTCGTTCGAGCTTTCCACCCCGCTTCATTCCAATCTGTGTTAATGCAGCACCCATTTCCTACAAAGACCCACTTTCTCGAACCCACAGGGCCACTTGAGTAGCTCTACGGCATCAACGTATGAGGAAGGGTCGACTACGGACAGCTTCACTTTAAACATACGAATCTACAAATGCATACTGTTCATCTGGTGACGATGGGCTTGTGTGAACGCCTATCCCTTGCGGTTGAGTTCTACACGCTGCCGTGAATTCACTGTCTCTCTCTCTCTTTTTTTCCTTTTCTTCCCTCCTTTCTCGTTCCCATCTTTCTATTTCCCAGCCCTAATAGTCCAGTGTAGAGGAGCCGACCTGAACGTAGTCTTTCTGGTTAACCTCCATGCCTTCTCTTTTTCTGTTTACTTCCTTCCTTCCTTCCTTCCTTTCTTCCCTCCTTCATTTCTTCCTTCTTTCCTTCCTTCCTTCCTTCCTTCCTTCTTTCCTTTCTTCCTTCCTTCCTTCCTTCATTCATTCATTCATTCATTCATTCATTCATCCGCTATGCCTGTGAAAATTTGCGTTGCAGCAAAGATATCGCCTACGTGCTGTCTACGATGAAATGTTCCGAGATTTTTGTCTGAAAATAAGGTTGCTCTACGAAATATAAATAGGATATTCTCATTTCGCGTCGGCCCAAGCTTCGTGATGAGACACAAACTTATCGTAAATATGACCATTATCGGCCTGTGCATTAGTGATCCCTCTCGTGGGGCTTTGTCTGATAAAAAGCATCAGGATGTGAGTGGCGCTCAGAGTGCACCAAACAAATACCTGCAATATTTCCGGACTTCAGCCAGTAATGAGCGGAATAGCGGTATTGATATCGACCGCCAGCCATTTATACGAGATCTGATCTAATGACTTCCTATGCTGTGCAACGCTCCACACGCCTCCAACCTCTGTTTCGAGAGGGGCGTTCTGATGACCGTACGCTTAGTCGATTTTCGCCCTTTTACTTCATTGCTTCGCATAATTGTTGTTGTAGTAAATGTACTTCGAAAACCAACGTGACTACCAGTCGTAAAAAAAAACACGGCATTTAAAGAGCTCAAATGAGATATTTCCATTGAGATAACGAGTGCATGATTGGACCATTCGTTATTCGAAACTGTTCGTTAAACCAGCGTTCGTTCAAGTAAGAGTTCACTGTAGCTGGCCTTACGAGGTGCTCATTATCTCGATGGACAAAATCCCTGGCGAGTTTTATATGAATGCTCTGTAGAAAATATTTCGATTAGGCGAATATTTGAGTAGTGAATATTTCACTTGAAGGAACTTGATTTGCTGACCCGGGCTCATTTTCAAGCTGCATTCGACAGTTTCTCGCTCTGGAGCAGTGGCATAGCTGATGCGAGCTGCCCCAAAATTACCCACACAACAGCAGCGGTGCAACAGCGCTTGTGCATGAAGTGCTGCCGTGTCAAACAGTCGCACAGTCGACTAAAACAAGGCAACCGCGCTTGAGGTCCTGCACCGAACTATCATATATGTTGCGCCCACTGTTCTTCTTCAACGGGAAGAAGAGTACGACGAAGAAGTTTTAATGGCTGAGGTACGGTGAAGTATTGTACATCTAACCGAGGCTGAAGGATATATCAGAAAGCTAGGAGACTTCGTATCGCCGCAGCAAGCTATGCCAAATGCCGTGCATAGAAGTGAACCTTCTGGACACCTTCGAGGACGCCTGTCCGAATTATATTACAAAATTCTCGTCTAAACAAATAAGATTTCGCACTACCGACCTCACATCTGATTTGTTCAGTTCTGTTTCGTATTCTAATGAACATTCAGTTTAATGTACTTTCAGTTCAGTGACCAAAATATTTAGGTTCCTTGAAGTTCTCTTCATTAGGAGTTCACTGTATGGGAATGAAAAAATGTAGAACGAGCGAATACTGTGTCGTAGAATAAAATGAAGCGCTTAATGAAAAAGTAATAAGTAAAGAATAGCTTACCCTCATACTTCGCTCCAAATTCTACCTGTAGAAGGTTAACAAACAAATAGGCTTGATGTACCAATGAAAAAAAATATTGTTTTTTCAAACAGTCTCTGTAGCTATTACAGCGTTTTAACCCGCAAATATTTTATGTCGGGGTCCGCTACGACTCCACTGACATATTTCTGTCGCGGGTGTGCCGTAGTAAATATATATTAGCAAATTGTTAAAAGAGCAAGAATAAATAATTTTGCAACAGGGCGTCGAACCAGGGACCTCGCCCATTTTATTGCGTAACGCTAAACACTACGCCACAAAAAAAAAAAAATCTTTCCGCGATTGGGTATCGGCAAGCTATCTGTATACACCATACACCGTTTCACAGTCCTCTGAGCTCCGTAGCTCTAGCGCGTTTTCGTCATCAGGAGCGAGATGGCGCGACGGGCTCGCCTTAGGTAGAGTTACTGTATATGTTACCTTTAAGTAGCTAAAGGTAGCATATACAGTAACTCTAGCCTTAGGTAGCCATTGGTAGATGCCTCGATGCGCTCATTGGGCAAGCTCTAAAAGGCGTCGCTTCTCGCATTTCGGTAAGCGCCACATCCACGGAGCAAGGTCTCTGCTGCGCTCGCACTTATCAAACTCGTGATTCATTAGAGCGTGAAGGTCCGGTATTTTTGCTTGGAAAAACGAAAGCCGCATCCAATAGCTACTTCTTGCTTATCGTAAACGTTGATTGGCCAATCAATCTGCAAAACTATCATTTACTTCTTCTCTTACGCACTACTAGGTGATTATCATCGTGTCTAAATTTTCTGCCCCCAATAAATTACTTCTTTCTATCGTTCACTGTTGGTAAAGTGAGAAAGCAGCCTGCTGCCAACAAAGCTGTGCTATTTGAAGGCCTAAATACCACTGATTGGGGGAAACAAAATGTCGGAGAGTCCTTAAGCGTTGCTTTTAAGGATTGAATGTGGCCCTGCCACTGTGGTATAGTGGCTAAGGTACTCGGCTACTGGCCCGCCGGTCGCGCGATTGAATCCCAGCTTCGGCGGCTGCTTCTCCAATGGAGGCGAAAACGCTGTAGGCACGTGTGCTCAGATTCGGGTGCACGTATAAGAACCCCAGGTGGTCGAACTTTCCGGAGCTCTCCACTAAGGTGTCTCTCATATTCATATGGTGGTTTTGGGACGTGAACCTCGATATATCTATCTATCAAGGGTTGAAAGCAATAACGATATCCTGTTACGAGTGCATACTTTGAACGCTTAGTCCATGAAGCCTTTTCGAACTTGCAATGCACCTTTTATGTCACCTTAAGGGGATAGGCACAGAAACGTGTGTGCATTGATTGTAGTGGCTGGCCGGCTATAAACTGATATTCGCATGTTCCGATGCCCGACGGAATTGTACGCTTGTTTCACACATTATTACTTCAACACTTCATGTTTTCTTGTGACGCATGTTACGGGACGCGTGTGTTTTATTCCCGAAATTTCTGCGACACGAACTCCTTGAAGGTCTCGCGTGAAAAATACGGGGGTGGTAGTGAAGACACGTGCCCAGTTTGCTATCCCCTCGCACGAGCTTGAAACAGGGCCAAGTCTTGGTGTATGCTTTGCACGAATGTGTCACGGACGTGATATATCAATATTTAGAATGTGAACAACTTTTTAGGAGCCTCTACGATTCCAGCTCGTGTTAAGAAGTTATGAACACATAAAATGAATCACTCAACCAGAATTTCGTACATGTGGTTAACACCATGCACAGAACTTCTAAAATCAGTGAGCTTATCTTGACGGTTTATTAAAGTGTCAGTCATGGGTTTGACGGGCATTTTCTGTCCATGTCTGAGTTTCCTCATATTGTGTTACTTCTTAGTAGTGTTTTCATTCAAATTCTTCTTTGATTTGTTCATTCTGTCACGCGCGTCTATTGCAGGGTGAGTGTGAGTGGCGGAGTTCGTCTGCTTTCTGTCACAAGTAACCGTTGATCGAGATTGTGATTTTACCATCGGCACACTTCTAGGGCGGGGCATAGCATAGCTGGATAATTGATTACCACTACACCATCACAAAAGTCCGCAATCATGCGCTGCTTTTTTGCTACCAAGGTGAATACGGTAGCCCTTCACCAGACTTGGCAAGATGCGCGAGTCGTTGGACTAATTCGTAGAAATTCCAAGCCGTACGGTGTAATACTCTTGAACAAATGTATACGTGTTAAACAGGCAGCTTCGGCATTCTACGAATCAAATTTACTGCGTTATAATTAGAGACGCCATGTAAAACTGTGGACACCAGGTAAAGTTTGAATGCCTGAGTTTCATTAGCGCCTGTATAAATCCAACTACTGGGCCTCTTCTCCATTTTATGCATTCCGAAACGTGCGTTTGGTCTTTGGGAATGAAACCCCTTCTCGTGATTAAAAAAAGAGACACCATCTGCTCCAGATCACCACGCCACCTAAAAAAAATTTTACAAACAACTAGTGTTCAAATAAAACGGTTTTTATTATTGTTATGGTGTCGTAAATGCACATAGTAAACAAATTTAAGTATAAGCAATGAACTCCAAGCATATCACATGTGTACGTGATACTTTCGTTTACAAAAAAAAAAACGAATAATCCTGTACAAATGCTGAGTTCTTACTATAGGTTTCCAGCCATGTTTTTTTGGTTGTATATTTGCTGGGAAGTTTAAAAATCAATATATGCATCCTAACGATCGCTTACAGCTCTGTGTGAGAAGATTGGGGTATGTGCTCTGCAAATGTTATTGTTTTCACTTTATATGGCATGTATGGGCATTTAAGCGTGTGAGTGTCAGTCAGCGCCGTATGTTACCATTGCGGCGAGCATGGAGCACTTTATTTGCCTGTTGGCGTCACGCAGAACGCAATCTTATCTTGCTGTGGCAGCTGACCAGCAATCCCTCGCATACTACCTGATGGCATTAAGTCTGCCAGAACAAGACCCTCACGATGAATGAAGAAATGAAGACGAAGAAGTGTAAATTTAAGGGCTGTTTTTGTTAGACACAACATTATGGAGAAGTTGAGGCATCAATGAGATGTCGATGTTGCGGGGCAGATCAACTGCCTCATAGAGCTTCTAATTTGACCATATATATATATATATAAATATATATATATATATATATATATATATATATATATATATATATATATATATATATATATATTTATATATATATATAGCCGTATTTGATTTTAGTTATCATTATATTCCTTATTTGTTTCTTCTGCTAGGTAAGTGAGCTGTATTTCCCACTTAGTGAGAATAACTACCTTTAATTGTCGGGTGTCATTTGCCCTGGTTTCTGTTTAAAATCGTCGTCTTTTACCAGCTTTCAGAACTTACATGACGTAATGAAAAACGAGCACCATATTGTTTGTACACATCAAATAATTGCATTTTGGCGACCCATGTTAACCTGCCATAAAGCCTTCTGATATCAACCTAAAATATTGCTTTCTTTTGTTTGGTAGAAAGTATCAGATACAAACCAGTCTATAGCTTTCATTGGCCAACTTCATGGCAGCTGCGCAGCCCTATTGCTGAGTGAAAGAGAAGGCCCTAGATAGAGCGATGACGCATTAGTGAATGCGAAAGACGCGGTGTTTTTCTATATACTGTAGATGTCCTTTTGATATACTATGGTTAAATTTAGGTGTAGTTGTGTAGCTCTTTTGCACCAGTTTGTTTGTCGCGTAAGAGTAAGACAGTCTTGATTCTCGCTGCGTCTTTCTTCTCAGATCAGGACGCGTCAGTCGTTTCCACAAAAGCGATAAAAGCACCAGCTCGAGGCAGCGTCTCGTCTATTTACACGTATAGGTAACACATGACTGAGTCGAATGTCAGAAAGAATCAAGGAGAGCGCGCTGAGTGGCTCGCTGCCCATCCATCAACTTTTCTTTATCGCGGGTATCGAATGCGAGATCCCCCTGAGAAAACCTGTACAGCGTCGAGCCTGTCGAAGGCTATTTGTCGGAGGATCCAAACTCTCGTCAACGCGGGCGAGGCACGTTGACAGGAAACACACATGAACGAGAAAAAAAAAGAGCGAGACAGGAAGAGGGAGGGAGAGACGCGAAAAGTTGGTTGTTGGTGAAACCCGGTGTGCTTTTTGTCTCGAAAGCACCCCAATCACAGCAGGTTGACTCGCCCTTGTCCCTGCCGTCTCCGTAGCCCCACCTGCGCTGGCCCGATTGCAGATCTTAGCGACGTCGATCGGCGTCCGAAGTTTGCGGGCGGCATCTGGCTGCATAGAATACAACAGAAAGGTAGCGTATACAAGAAGGATCAGTGACATCCGTTGCCCATATGAGAGAGTGCCTTTTTATTCTCTCTTAAATTTTAGGCATAAGCTTTACTTTATCAGATTGTGTTCTGTCCTTTCGGTAGTATTCGCTGGGCCACCACCCTTATTTCTGTGCGCTAGATTCGCCCATGTTTGATGTTCGCTCCTTCCACTTCTTGGCACCGTTTAAAAACCTTGCCGCATACGTCGCTTTCAGGATGTGTGTTAATTTCAATGTGTGCCGTAAAATAAAAAATGCCTTATGGGAAAATGTCAAACTCTTCAAGAGGTGGCGTAGGTGCTTTCCTTGTGTTGATATACGTTCCTCCGCCGCATCTCGAGGCTCGAACGTGAATTAGAAGCCCACACCGCTGTGCTAACACGCCAACAGTGGGGCCAACTTTGCGGCAGCCTCAATGGCCAGATGGGCTGCAAGAAAACGTGGCATCTTCTGCGACACCTGCTGGACCCTGGTAGCTCCAAGTCGGCCGCACGCAAACAGCTCGCGCGAATTGTCCATCAATACCCGGGCACCAACGAAGAGCTGCTGGAGGAGCTCATCACCCGCTACATCAACACATCTCAGAAACAGAACAGCACAGAGCAGTTGCCTGAATACACTGGAACAGCCAACGAACAGTTGGACGCCGACATTTCGGAAAGTGAGGTTTGCATAGCGCTACATAAACTGCGTACAACATCGGCACCCGGTCCTGACGGGGTGACAAATAAGACGCTGCGCAACCTCGATCCAAAGTCGGTAGGGGCCATTACTGAATATATGAATGAGTGCTGGAGGTCCGGCCATTTGCCATCAGAATGGAAACACGCAAGGGTCGCGTTTATACCGAAACCGGGCAAGAAACTCGACCTGGAGAATCTTCGTCCAATCTCGTTGACCTCCTGCCTGGGCAAACTAATGGAGCATGTTGTCCTCTGTCGCTTGCAAAATTTCGCGGAAGAGCACCGCCTACTTCCCCCCACAATGCTGGGCTTCAGGGCCCATCTATCCACTCAGGATGCGCTCATCCAGTTGCATCACGATCTCCTACGACCTGAGAGTGGCACTAGTACCAAGGCTTTGCTCGGTCTGGACCTTCACAAAGCATTTGACAACGTGAAGCATAGTGCCATTTTAGGCAGTCTGTCCGAACTACGATCCGGGGAACGCATATTTAACTACGTCCGTGCTTTCTTATCTAATCGAACGGTTGAACTCTCAGTGGGTGACCTTCGTTCTAAGCTCATCACACTCGGTGATCGCGGCACCCCGCAGGGAGCTGTTTTGTCCCCTTTCCTTTTCAACCTCGCTATGAGGTCACTACCTCCCAAACTTGACACGATACCCGGCCTGCGATACACCCTCTACGCAGATGACATCACGCTCTGGACGACGGTGGGATCCGATGGTCAAATCGAGGAGACTCTTCAAAGAGCAACCGACGTAGTCGTTCAGCACGTGTCAGAAGCGGGTTTGGAGTGTTCCCAGAGCAAATCAGAGCTACTATTACTGCGACCTCCAGATCGCCGCAAAATTAAGACTCCACTTCCTAGTATTAACGTGTATGTCAATGACACGCCAATTAAGCAGGTGGCCCACATGAGAGTACTCGGACTCATTGTGCAAACAAACCACCACAACAACATTACGCTAGACCGTCTCACCGTAACCGTGAACCAGACGGCCCATCTTATATCTCGAGTGAGCGCTCGCAATCGAGGCATGAAGGAGAAAGAACTGCTACAGATAATTCAAGCCTTCGTTTTGTCGCGCTTCACGTACGCCCTCCCTTATTTGCACCTCCTTCAATCTGAGCGAGCCCAACTAAATCGGCTCTTACGCAAAGCGTATAAGGTGGCATTGGGTCTCCCCCGAAACACATCGACAGAGCACCTCCTCAGTCTTGGGCTGCATAACACCTTAGAAGAACTTCTTGAAGCGCGTCTTACGGCGCAAATTCACCGATTACAGGGAAGCAGGACGGGGCGTTGGATCCTTGCTAACATTGACCATGTGGTATCTCCTACGGGTAACGATCCGGCTGTCATCCCCCCCAACATCAGAAAGAAATTCCTCATAAAACCACTGCCAAAGAACATGTTGGCCAGCCATCACGACGGTAGAAGGAAAGCGAGGGCCAAATTCTTGCAAAAAACGTACGCGTCCAACCCAACCGTTGCGTACGTTGACGCCGCCCAATACCGAGAGTTTACTAAAGCATATGCAATAAGCGTAATCACTCTCCCCGGCAACAACGCCAATTCACCTCAAATTAAAGCGGCTGCTTCTGTCCGTGTGCTTAATACGACAGAAGCTGAGGAAGCGGCGATAGCGCTAGCAGCAGCATCCGGATTCACCACTATACTCAGTGACTCAAAGGCTGCTATATCCAACTTCGCACGTGGCATTGTGGCCCCCACAACTCTGCGTTTACTATTGCCCAGTCTCCTTACAGATGCTGAGGAAGACGCACTATCCTCCATTGCGCTGGTATGGGTGCCGGCTCACGCGGGGAACCCAGGGAACGAGGCGGCCCACCTATATGCTCGAGGATTCGTCAGCCGAGCGGTGGTACCCGCCTCTGATTTGGAAAACCCTGGTGAAGCCTTGACATCCTACCATGACATCACACAATATTACCGTCTTTCGAGGCAGACAAAACCACCCCCGCACCATAAGCTAACTAAGCGCCAGGAGGTTATCTGGCGCCGCTTGCAAACACATTCATTTCCGTGCCCATACATTTATGCACGTATATACCCCGACTCGATTGATCCGCATTGCTCGCATTGTGGCTCAATAGCCACACTTAATCACATTCTCTGGGCCTGCAGGGAAGATCCCCCCTCTCTCGATCTCCTAGCCGCTCCCTCGCCAGAGGGGTGGGAGGCAGTTCTGACCTCCACCAGCCTGGCCGTTCAGCTCCAGGCCGTACAAAGGGCAGAGGAGGTGGCCATCAGGTTCAGCCTGGCGGGTCACCTACCTCCTTAAGTCTGACGACAATAAAGTTGTGTTCTCTCTCTCTCTCTCAGGCGTCACATCACAGGATTTTCATAAGCTGTGCGTCGTGAAGCTCCTTACGTAATGATTGCCTGACAAATAGTAATAATATAATAATACTAATAGTAAATATTATTATTATTATTATTATTATTATTATTATTATTATTATTATTATTATTATTATTATTATTATTATTATTATTATTATTATTATTAACGTCCCAAAACCACCATATGAATATGAGAGACGCCGTAGTGGAGGGCTTCGCAAATTTAGACCACCTGGGGTTCCTTAACATGCACCCAAATCTGAGCACACGGGCCTACAACATTTCCGCCTCCAACGGAAATGCAGCCGCCGCTGCCGGAATTCGATCACGCGATCTGCAGGTCAGCAGCCGAGTACCTTGGCCACTTGACTACTGTGGCGCGGTGGCAAGCGTCACCTCTATGAACAATCACTTTATAAATATATTTGGAAGTTTGATAAGCGAGATGCTGTGAGTATAGTGCAAGCGACCGCTTGAAAGGTCAACTAATAGAATTTTGTTGTTTGCTCTAAAAGGATAACATTAGGCTAAATAATTGCAGCGAAATTCTATCAAATCGCTGCTAATTCCGTGATCAGAATTTCCCAAACATTATAGAGTAATTCTAGTACTTTCAATAGTTGCACGTTGCCTCCTACTTGTTCGGGCCATTTACGATCTTTGCGAGAATATATTTAGCAATAAGTGGCTGTTTTAATGCTTGCAGTAAATGCACAAGGTTTGTTTATTACTTGAATGTGAAAGGGACTTCGAGTTTCTGACATAGCCTTCGCTAGATCAAACGTACACTGCTACCGCCATGAACTGGCTATTCAGTGTTTTCCAAGAAGTGATACCATATCTTACTTTCGCTACAAAATAGACGCAGTTCTGAAAATTCTGCATAGCCTCTGTGTCTGTTACATAAATTCGAGTTATTTCGTCTATTTACTATGAACTCCCTGCAAAGAGGACTAGCAGAAGGCGTTCTTTATAGTAAACTAAATGCTTTTGTCCACTGTACTGTAGCTTTCAATGTAGTGGCTATTTTCTCATTGTGGCTTCTATGACTTATTCAAGCTGCTCACCACGATGTGTCTGCAGCAGGAACTTCTGAAGACAGAATATATGGAAGTGAATCGCTAGCGAGGGTCATTGAATGAATGTTCTCATTGAATGGATCGACAAGGTCTGGAAATTTGGAGTGCCCCAACCCAACCGTCTTCATTCGTAAGCATCCGCCGTAGCGCTGTTCGTTAAGTTATTGGAGGTGTAAAGCAAGGCAGCATCGGAACCCATGCGCAATAAAGGGTATGCTTGAAAAGTGAGGAATCTCTCCGGGAATATGGATCTTTAGAAAAAAGGCGAACATCTTCCTGATATACTTTTAGTGGAGACCGGACTGGATAAGCGCCTGTGATAGACAACCAGAGATTGATATATATGAAATGTGTTTGTGCACATACTAACAGTAGAAAAGGAAGATGTACGCGTAAACAGTTAATGATAGTGTGAACTGCTGTAAACAAACTGTGTATTGGCATAGTATTTGAACTGGTTTCAGTGTGCTATTATGTATTTTTTCGAATTGTTCGTTTTTGGGGATCATTCAGTATTATTCTTTTTTTTCAGTGCAGAACTTTGTGATATGGAGTAGCCGAGGCAATAAGGACCTCAAACTCTTCACAGCAAAACAGTTCGAACAGAAGAGAACAGAAATAGCTTTACTGTCTTTAGGGTTGGTTTCAACAAACGGACATTGAAGAAAAAACAAGCCAGTCATGTCATACCAGATAATATAGTGTAGCAAACATCAAAGAGCGCCCTCTGGTTCGAAACAGTCATCTGCGCTATTTCGTGTCCTCATAATGTCATTCTCTTAAAATTTAGTAAAAAATTGCTTTGAAACTCTCAGAGAAATGATAATGACGACGATAACGAATTTACTTCGTCGCGGACAGGAGGCTGCAAAAACGACGCGGAAGCGATATTTTGCAATCTTTCTCATAGAACTGTACTTACACTGTTCCAAGCCATCTATCTACCTTGGGCATATTACATGCTTCGTGATATCGTTGTCAACTCAGAAATTTTTGTTCATGGTCAAATGCGTCTGATATACTGTCGTTCAACTACCTTGGGCGCATCATCTGTGCCTATTGTCTGGATTTTTGTTTTTTTTCTTGCAATATGGCCTATTCACTCAAGCATGATTGGATATTTATTAGATTTTCTCCGCGCTTGCATAAGAAATGCCTCACGTGAAGTTGTATTTTTTTTCTTTATACTGCATCAAATTCAGCTTGTTAATGTAGTAACGTCGGACCTCTTCGGTTCTGCTGACGCAAGAGACAAATTCATTCTTCTCAGTTTTATTACAGACTGCACTCTCCACTATCGCGGGTTGCATTGCAAATAGCATGTTCACTTTAATTCATGAAGTCGACTTGTTTTGCAGAAAAGCTGCCACTGTGGCGCTCAAAAATGTCTAAGCAGTCGAATACGGGAAACATTTCAACCTATGTGACGTTCGCATGAACTTGTGACGCCAGCTTCTAGAGTGACCTCAAAGTGAGTTTAGCGCACCTTTGGTTGAGTGTTGTGAATAGCCCACACAAAATAACAATGTATAAATGTAGTTCCGTAAGTGCATGTCACAGTATATCGGAGTTTGAAGACCTCACTATACCGTTTCTGGGGCTTTGGGTGAAAAAAGAAAGTTCATAAAAGTTCGAGGACCCTGACTATTCAATTGAAATGCAACCTAGTTATTGAGAGCAGTACTAAGCCGTACCTCAATTTTCTGCGTCTCACCCTTCCCTTCGATCACAGTGTATTCGACGATTCGACGGGCCACCAGTCTACGCTGCTGCTCCAGGGACTCTGGAGAGAAGTGCGGCTTAATGGCAGACTCCCTGGCTGACAGGGGCGTGGGCCCAATGCAATTTGTCCCTGCAGCAGGAACGTAACAAGAAACGCATTGTGTCCCTAGGTTCCACATGACGAGCGAAAAGAATGTGGCATATACAAGAGCACTATAGCACAACAAAAGCGGAGAATTCCACGCTTATGCGTAACATCCGTGCTCACGGGGATTTGGCGAGACACCACGCTGCCCCTGGCGTGATGAGCCTATCATGACGGCTGCGTCAACGCAGCTGAATTCTCGTGACGAGCGCACCCTAGAGATTAATGCATCCCTCTCTGTCATACTTCGAAGCGCGTGTGAAGTGTAAGCCGTTGACAGGAGGTAGTCAAGTGAACGGGGGAAGTGCTGTTGCTGGGCGGCGTAAATAAGTTCGAACATACTGGTGCGAACACAGAAATATGGCCTCACTGAGAACATAGTCTTGAGAAAAATTTTCAGATGAATTCATGGCAGGAATACTTGCGCAAAAACTAAGACGAAGAAGACAATTTAGAAAAAGTCGCCAGAAAGTAGACAAACTTTTCTTGTGATTTTGCGCACATGCTCCCGATTCGCGTGTGTTGAAATCATGGGCACGTCTAAAACGCATAAATGGTTTTCGCTTTATCTAACAGCACCAAGAAGGCTTTAGATACATCATAATATTCTTCTTATGCAGTAAATATGCTCTCGAAAACTGTTCACTGCATTTCCTGATGAGGTGAAATTTTTGTTCGTTTCCTGCTTTTCCAAATCACGTTAAGGTAAGGTAGACATTTGAGTCAATTCAATTGTACGAAATAAATACTTTTTTTTCATGTTAACCTTTTCATGAGCCTTTTTGAAGTTTTTGAGGGCTTTCAATCTAGCGGGTGTTTTGAGTGTTGCCTCCTCAGCTCAGAGTAAAAGGAAAGAAAGGTAGGCGTACCAGGCAGGACAAGACAAAGCAATGCTGGCGCAATCGTCTTGCCGTACCTGGTACCGCTGTCTTTGTTGCCTTTCTCTCGGAGTTGAGCGAAACTCTCAGAATGTCCTTTTATACCAAGTCGCCCAAAGAGCTATACTTTTGCGCATTTCCTCCGGAGTACTTTTTTTTAAGCAGGTGAACAGTATTGCCCACGTAGAAATTTTCAACCTCGGAGCTCTTATGGATATTTCTACGGCCAAGTTCTGCAAATATAAATTGTCATCATCATAAAACGCCACGCGCTCTCTTGTTCCTCTTCAACACCTTCATCTCCAGCGTCGCTTTCACAACACGCTGGCCGATTTTTTTGGCGTCGGACGTAAGAACTCTGACGGACGAGATAACGAATATACAAAGCGAAAAGAGACACTGGTCGCGTGACATAACATCACGGAAGACTGGTTACATCACAATTCCTCATAAAAAAACGCAACACGGGTCCCGTTACATGTTTTTTTTATTTATTTAGAGATGCTGAGATCTTAGCAGGGCGGTTATACATAAAAAATACAAACAAATAAACGCAAACAATTTGCAGGCTTTCTTCAAACTTTTGTAAACATTTGAGGGAGCACTGGCATCAAATTTACTCATGCCAAGATTTTTGCGTCAGCGAGTAGCTATAGACCCCGTAGCAGCTATTCGCGCCCTAAAACGCAACTGAAAAATGACCAACTATGACTTTTATTGATTTATATTACTGGGATCTAGCACTATTCAAAAACGGCCGGCGATCCCGCCATTTTTAGCGCTGGAAGCACCAGCAGTGGCGCTACCTCGCGGTCACCTCCAGATCACGCCACAGCTGACCACTTCTCCACAGAAAAGAGTGACGTCGGGCTCAGCTTCTCCGCAAACATTTCGTCTCCTAG
Organism: Rhipicephalus microplus; assembly: GCF_043290135.1. NCBI lineage: Eukaryota > Metazoa > Arthropoda > Arachnida > Ixodida > Ixodidae > Rhipicephalus > Rhipicephalus microplus. Next base: position 76,374,918 of record NC_134709.1, on the reverse strand, counting down.
GCGAACACACTCAGTCATGCCTGTCACCTGCATTGCTGTCGTCGCCGTACAAAGTGTCCACTCGGGTTCAATACAATAATCTGGAGCTTGAAACTCCGCTATTCGCGACGGCGCGAATTATTTTTGCTTCGATCGACCTTTTGGAGAACAGTGATTCTGAAATGGACGCCGTTCCAAGCAGCACTGCAGAGGTGCCCGAGGATGCACGCTTCATTCATGATCGCTCGTGTGTCTCAGTTAGCTATATTGGTCTGTTTTGGCGTGCAAAGCATTCAGGTATACGCAGAGGGGTCGATGCAATATAGTTATCACGAATGAGCATTAGCGGAGAATTAGAACATGTTTCCTGCTTGTCAGGTTCTTTTTTGCGCTTCCAGATGGCCCCACCTATCTAGACTTTTGCGGTTAACACGGTATTACCACTTTTACGCGGACGCAAAGTCTAAAGATGAACTAAAATTCAACGATACCTGCATGTTACTTGTTAGCGATGATATCTGACTACACGCTCCTCCACTTTCGATAGCCTGTGGTCGTGTTGATGTGTAACACATACGTGATATGAAAAGACACCCTCATTGCGCTTTTTTCGTGCTTCGAACTAGACGACTGCAACTCACCTGCAACTCACAACAATGGTCCGACATGCTGACCGGCATGCACACATTTAATCATGCTCTTTTCTTCGCCATTCTTTTAAAGGTGGTTTTTATCTTGATAATTTCACGAAATCATTCAAACCGGTGCGATGAAGATCAGCCGCGACAAGCCACGGCCGGGCTAGACTGCACCTGTGCGCGCTAGCCTGGCCCTAGCCCGGCCGTGGACGAGCGAGTGCGATTCTGCACTTCGGCGCCAGTCGGTGCCACATTAAGAACACTCGGATCGTTCACGTCATCGCTACTAGGGCATCGTCACTCAGGATAGTATTTGTGGAATGTATCACGCTGAACACGTAGCATTAGTGTCGATGTCGCAGGGCAATCTATTTTTCGTTTTTTTCCTTAACTTTCCTACGCTCTTTGACATCGAAAAAAAAAATAACTTGCATGCGACGGAAGCCGTTCAAATTTGGCAAAAAAGACCTTTGCATACTTGGCGATCCAATGATGGGCACATCTCGATATTGAAATTTGATGTCAGTGCTCCTTTAAAACAAAAAAAAGCCACTGGTGACGATCAAATGAAACAACACAAGGAAATTCATAACTTATTCAGATGTTTTGCAAACAAAACTAAAGAAACTACAATAGAATTAGGATTACTCCAGTCCGTTAAACACCGGGGAAAAATAATATTTAAAACAGTTACTCCTTGTGGTCAAGGGAACTATATGGTTAAAGCACGCTTTTGCCTCGTTTCATAACCAGTTGAGAGAGAAAAATAATTCGAAGTGTTGACGTTGTAATGACCATTTACGAGGTGATACAAAAATTTTAATCGGCAGACATGGTTACGCTCCACAAAAGCCACGTAAATCTGCTCACACGACATGTTCCCACCAAACCCACGTGTTAAAAAGATAGCATGGGGGGGGGGGGGTGACAGCTTCTTTTTAACAGTACACAGTTGAGCTGTGGGCTTCAGTCTAGCACCCTACTGCAAACAAGCTTGCCTATTTATAGAAATGATGCTCAATGATGTCATTAGTTATAAACCGTAAATGCAGTGCAGGCTCATTGCCCAGCCAGAGGCAGTGCAAACGAACGTGGGCTCTCCCGACAGCCATGTGTTTTATTACGCTCTGAGGGCGCCAGACGAATTCGAAAAGCATAACTGTTTTGAAAAGAAATAGCATTTCACATATTTCACTTCCCTTGTGCTGTGATCAAGGCAGTTCTGTATGGTAGTGAACTATATGAGGTTAGTGAAGTGTCAGTCAAGGTTTACTGAAACTCTTTCAAGGGAAAGTACGCTGTACTTTGCCAGTCGTTTAGCATGAGTAACGTGGGATAGCTTTGTTGTGGATCATCTTTTTAAAACGCCATATCATAGCTGACTGTAGGGCGCAGACGTACGGGTTAAAATCACATGTTTACCATAATTTGAGCAGCGCGTCAGTTTGACCTCATCATTCACAAGTATGACACCTATGATTTTCTTGCATGTGCTTGAGGAACCATCTCTCGGGGAACCATCTCACAGGGTCCCTTACGTATAAGCCTCAGTCTACTAGTAAGCAAAAGCCATCCTTTTATTTTCCTTTTAAGTCGCCGTATGCAGCCTCCAGTGCCCCGTGCGAAAGCTTTCAGCAGCTAACGCAATTTTTGAATTCCTTCGGTGTCACGATCACTGTAAGCTTTCTGTAGTGCCTCCAGCATCGGTCCAAATTTATCCAGGCAATGACGCCATGTGATGACGTCACGATGTGATGTCACGTTGTCTGGCGTAACATCGACGTAATGGTGTTATGGTGATGCTACTATGACTTCGCATACTTTTGGTGACCGGTCACGTCATGTGGTGAAGTCATTCCACGATGATACGGTTTCGCATCAGTAATTTTGACACCACCGACGGAGAAGGCAATGCGATACGCCGGTCAATTTTCGCGTTTCTTTAGGCATCTAAGGTGTTTGTCGTAAGCGACAACGTTGACGGGGCTCCGCTTTCCGTCATAAGTACGCTCTTAGAACTTTGGCTCTTCTTTTATACGAGTGAGTGCCACTGTATTTAGAGAGGCACGGTCACTCTTTTCAGATAGTAACATTGACACTCTTTAGAAGCATGAGTGTGACAAAAGCAATATTCAGCGTCACACCATAAGAAAAGTGCTACGACTGTGGCTCTCCTATGTATAAGAGATCAGTAAATGACACTCAGTTTCTTAGAATGCAGTTTGCGTGGTTGTATACATATTATAGAACTATAGAGGCCTCACGACAACTGCTACTATCCATATTATTTCAATTCTACAACTATCTATACTGCCACAATACTACTACCGCTACTAATACTACTATAATTTCCTACCTACAACTATCACTGCTCATAGTACCGCTTCTACTACTGATATACTGTTATGACTACTACTACAACCACAAAAACATCAAACGAAGCTGCTACCGTCATATGTCACCCACTTGCGCCAGAGCTAAGTAATACTCCAGTCTACCAGGCTTGGCACGTGTCTGTATAAAGTTTCGTCGACCACGACCACATCGCCGATTGCGACACCACCTCACAAGTCTTCGCTGCTCTACCACGAAACAGGCTTAAGTGCAATAATTGCCATTTACTGCTTCATGTGTCGTACCAAGATACCGCCAGAAGCGAAAGTAGAAGCTCGAAGTTTTCTTTTTTTTTTTCACAGACCTCGGACGCGATGGGTGCATCCTAACGAACCACAACAGCCGGCGGTAAGGCGTTCTTTGCTTTGGCAGCATCTTCGCTCCAAGCTCATTAGTGAAGCAAGGCATACTCACAGGGTAGCTGTGTACGTATTTTTGTTGTTTTTTTGTGCACCAACTGAATTGCCTTCGGCTGCAAGCGACTTTCTCATCACTGTTATAGCGCCCACACGCTAGGAAATGGAGAAACGAAAAGCGAGTGGCCAGTGACAGTATTGCTGAGCACACGCCTTCCAAACTTGATTAGATTCCCATTAAGAAACCACCGACTCCAAAGCAGCTCTCCAGGGAATTGCCTCGCCATATCGTCATGGACCAAACGAACAGCTAATTGCTGAAATACGACTGCTCCATCACCGGGCTATAGAGAAACAACATGACATAGCATATCAATGGATACCAGGCCACTGCAGCATTGATGGAAACGACCGTGCAGATGAAGCAGCCCGAACTGCTCATGACGATGCCCCTTGTGTAGCTATACCATTATCAAGAACGGACGCCGCTGCAAGGCTTCGATCACTTGCACGAGAACTGACACTCGCTCAGTGGAATTCACCGGCATTCACCAACGCCCGCCTTCATAATTTGGACCCACACCTACAGCTCCGTCTTCCATCAGGAATAACCAGAGCAGAGGAGACACTTTTGTGCCGTCTGTGGATTGGGGTGGCCTTTACGAATGCTTATTCGTTTCGAATCGGAATGGCCAGAAGCCCGACATGTGACAACTGTGGCTGCGCAGAGACTTTCTCCCATCTTCTCTGCGAGTGTCCCCGCTTCAGCGTGCCAAGAAAAGAATTGTCGAAAGCTTTAGATAGAATAGACAATCGCCAATTGTCGGAAGAAAGGGTATTAGGACACTGGCCGAGACCGTCCTCTGCACGCAAGGCATTGAGAGCGTTGTTGCGCTTTCTGCGGGCAAGTGGTCTTAGAGACAGACTGTAAACAGCGTCGTGGATCGTCTGATGACCTTCTCTCTCTTTTTTTTTTACAACGTCTCTTTTCTCTCATCTTTTATCCCCCTTACCCCCTTCCCCAGTACAGGGTAGCCAGCCGGTCTGAGAACTGGCTAACCTCCCTGTCCTTCCTCATTTATTCCTCCTCCTCCTCCTTTCAGTGTGGCCTGTGTGTCTCCTTTTTGTAGTTAATATTTTTTTAAAGCTGCGGCGATGATCAAGATTTGTGTACTGTTATTCATTCCAGACGTTTGCATTTGTTCTACGGTACTTTTAAAGTAATAAGGGCTGCAGCACGAGCACGAATGTGCTAGAAGAAACAGACGAAAGGCAAGGCACGGAAAGCAAAGAGGGCAATACGAGCGCGAGTCCTCTTTGCTTTCCGTGCCTCACCTTTTGTCTGTTTCTTCTAGCACATTCGTGCTCGCGCTGAGCCCTTATTACCATGAATTCAAACCAACTAGCCCAAATAGCCATTCCTCTTCAAGGTACTTTTATATTCCTGTATAGGTGTTTGATAAATTGCTAAGTTACATACTTGAAAATTCGGCCGTTGGTCTCACCTACTTGCGAACGGCACTTGCGACGTCGCAAGAAGGATTCTGCTGAACCAAGCTCCGCCGTCCATTTAGTAGGGTTCTGCCGTACTGCCACTCAAGGGACTGAATTTCTATGAGAGAACGCTGGTTTCGTTCATACAAAAGAAGAAAATCTGCACTTAGATGCCATAGAAAGAAACTGCACTATAAGGCGAATGCGTCGAATGCACCTTGAACATCTGGCAGTTATGGGCTATGTTCAGGCCAACACTGGCTTTATGCTGACATTTGCTTTCCTGACGACACGCGCACCAAAAGAGGTATGTTGTCTCGTTGTTGTGAAATGGAGACTTGAAGCTGCTACTATCTGGCAAGGAAAGAGAGATAGAGGGAGAGAGAAAAGATCTAATTTGGATATACGGTGGCCGACGATCCTAGCCACACGAGCATAAGCTTATCGCGATGTTCCAGACAAGCGAAGAGGGTTTGCCATTTTCACGAACGGACAGTATATGTGGAGGACCAAGGAAGCCATCCCAGAAAAATTTTGCAAAGACCTGCAACAGAGGATTTTCGAGATAAAGCAGTGGCTATTTGCAAGAAGCTAAATGTTGTATATGTCGAATACACGATGAAAAGATGTGAGATGGTTGTACTTGGAGTGTTCACTAGATAGACGGACAAACGTATGGATGAACATACAAATAGACGGACGGACTGACAGATACACGGACAAACAGGGGGGCGGACGCATGGGCGTATGGATAGATGGAAGGACAAACAGACAGACAGAGGAACGGCTCCACGAACAGACGCACGGACGGATGCACGGCTGAACGTATGGACGGACGGAAGCAGGACGAATGGGCGGACAAAAGCTCGAACGTACTGATGAATGCTTGGCCCCACCAATCACCATTCACTCCGTGGATATGCTGTGATTTTTTTCATCGCCAAAAGTATAAAGGCGCACGTCCACTTAGGTCAATCGTTTTTTTGTGAGGTACTTGGCCGCTTCCCTCCGAAAGTTCCCGGCTGTAGCGGCTGCATTTCCGATGGAGGCGGAAATGTTGTAGGCCCGTGTACTCAGATTTGGGTGCACGTTAAAGAACCCCAGGTGGTCAAAATTTCCGGAGCCCTCCACTACGGCGTCTCTCATAATCATATGGTGGTTTTGGGACGTTAAACCCCACAAATCAATCAATCAATCCGAAAGTTCCTCGTAAGAGTCCTACACACAGTCACCGTCCGTGACCCTTTTCTTGCTCCACTGTAACAAAACCGTCACGGACTACCTCTGGTAAACACACACACACACACACACACACACACACACACGCACACGGATCTCACAGGTTGCACAAAAATATCAAGTATTTTTTTAGTTTCTATCCTGAGCCAATTAGGGCCGAGTTGCAAAGCACGATACTGACGAAGCAGAAAACGTTCATTTTAGGATCTTGCTGGGAAGAAGCCCCCACTGTTTCTCGGAGCTACGGCAGTGCTACATTCGGTCCAGCTTTTTCTTTACCAACGATGGAGTGATGGTGAGGGGGAAAAAAGGAGTCAATATCAGATCCTGTGTCACACCAGAACTGGGCGACCTCCTGTTAGCGAGCATGCGCCTACAGCTTGAAGATGAACTTCCCTTATCGAGCCTGCATCGTGTGTTCCCGTGAAGTATTGATAATTTTCCTGAAGACAGATTGCGATGTGACTTGTCAATGGACATCTATTGCTTCTGCATTCAGCCGGGTTTAGCTGGTCAATACTGTTGCTCTTTGCCTTTTTGTGGGCTTTTACATTTTTATTACCCGTCGCTTATGATGGCACAAGTTTCGCTCTTTTGCAACGCAGAAGCAGTATTTGTTGCCTCACACTTGCTATGAAGCAGAGAAGTACCATAAACTTAATGTAATCAAACTTTACTTTAAAATGTTACGCCACTATTTTTATCAACCAATCTCTAGCTGTTCTTTGAGAAATATAACCCATATTTCTCTCGACGAAATAATCACTTCACTTAAAGGAGCACTAACACAGAAAAGTTCCAATCTGTTTTTTTTTGTTCTGTTGAACTAGGTTGCTAACGATACACTTATCATGAATAGAAAGTTTTTTGCGCCACGCATTGGCACCAACCTCTCATTATATACATTCAATAAAAAATAGAAAATTTGTGCCCTATTGCGCTACAGTTAATAATTTGAAAAGGCTTTATACCACCCAGCCCCACCGCGTTGGTCTCGTGCTTATGGCACTCTGCTGCTATCCCGAAGGTCGCAGGATCGAATTCCGGCTGCGGCGGCTGCATTTCCGATAGAGGCGAACATGTTTCATGCTCATGTGCGTAGATTCAGGTGCACGTTAAAGAAAACGAGATCATCAAAATGTCCAGAGGCCTCCACTACGGCGTCTCCTATTATCATATCGTGGTCCTCCACTTCGGCGTCTCTCATTATTATGACGTCAAAGCCGAGATATAATAAAAACAGAAAAGAAACCCCCCAGTCGCAGTTTCGATTTTATAGTCACTGAGTGAGACGGGACTCAGCATAAGTTTCGATTAAGTATAACCGCCTACGTGAGTAAAAAAACAGTGAGCAAGGCATTGATCACTCTCTTAACGAAGGCTGACTGCGAGATATTGTTAATATGCGTGATAACGCATGTTCACAACTTATCACGTTGTGATCACGCATATTCACCTTTTCGAGTCGACTCCTCGAAAATGCATTGCCCAGAGAACTACACCAGGCTATGTATTCTCGCTCAAGACTGTCTCATCTTTCCATTGAAAACATCACTTAATAAAGATAGTACTTGCAAGGATGGCGGCAGCCAACCCAAACGCGTGACGAAAGTGGCGGATAATTGCTTAAAAGAAAACTGCAGGAGCGTTTCACGTGCGGTGCTGCGAAAAACACTTTGAATTTGATTTTAAATACTTTATTCGTTGAAATTTAGTATATGATGCTTGTGTGTGCACACTATCCCGTGGCTAACCAGAATTCTCTTGCTACTGCTTCTCTTCGTAATTAAGCAAAAACAACCTTCCACTTTCCTTTTAGCGAAATCTTTTTTCAGCAACATTGTACAGTAAGACTTCATTTCCCTACCGAGACATGTTTCTACAACCGTTAAAGTGATATGTTCAACGAGACAGTGACCATTTGGGAGCTGAAAGAGAAACTGTTGCACAATTCTCAAGGTTCAAAGAATCACCCAATTTTAGTCGGTGAAACTCTTGAGCCCTTTAAAATAAGGAGCTTGTTGTGGTAGGATTGTTATTTGGGCCCATAAGTGTTTTTATGGTGCAGTAACACATACTCTTGCACGTACTTCATGAACATTCTCCGCAGCCACTCCTACAACTGACCTGCCTCACACAATTGCCCTTCAAATATTGGACAAAGGATCTGCATTTGGCTGGCCTAAAAATCGCGTGCAACCCGACAACAGTGTCATCGCAATTTTTATGTGTCTAACGGTAGGTGTTCTTAATGAATAGACGTTTAACACACTAACTTCAAACACCCTTTGAGAATACCGAATCACAATGCCAGCTCCCACTGTGGTTTCATACCTGCAGCCAAAGAGTTGAACGTGTACTGCCCACGAGAGTCCTCACAGGTGCAGAACTAATTAGGTTAGGGAAGCGAAACGACAGTGGGCACCGCAGCGAACAAGTCCGCATCATGAGCAGCTCCCATTAATTGTAGCCCGAATTGGATTATGCCACGCTCGTAAAGCTTTTTGGAGTATTTCACATTTTTTGCACGTTTACTTTTCTTTGACGTTCTCAGTGCTTGACAAAGTATCTGCGTTTAGTCCTGCTCAGGGAGCACGTCTTCAGATTTAGTGGGACAGAGGCAAGCTATTTAGCTGGCTTTCTCTGCGTACGTTTCTCTTAGTGATTCCACAGCAGCTGAGAAATTGGAGGGAAATAATGCGCCAGTGCGCTTGCCGAACTGGTTTCGCATAGCTTCTTGTTCGAGCTAGGTTATCTCTGTTCTGGTTTTTAAATATCCCATCTCCGCTGTTGGCGGAACCAGTTTTACAGATTTTATTTTCGTATACCAGGTCATCTGAGCTTGCAATAGTTGTAGATGTGCATTCGAGCAAACTACATTTACTGTCAGATTGTGTGTTTAGAAAAAAAAGGCAGCATATCCGCGGAGTGAATAATGAAGAGTGGGGCGAAGCATTCGTCCGTTCATTCGTTCTTGCTTCCGTCCGTTCATGCGTCCGTCTGTGTGACCATCCATGCGTCCATCTGCCCATCCGTTCGTGCGTCTGTTCATGCGTCCGCACGTCCATGTGTGCATCCGTCCCGGCGTTCGTCCATGCATCCGCCCCTGCGTCCGTCCATGCGTCAATCCGTCTGTGCAGCCATCCGTGCGTCCGTCCGTCTGTGCATTGATTGATTGATATGTGGGGTTTAACGTCCCAAAACCACTATATGATTATGAGAGACGCCGTAGTGGAGGACTCCGGAAATTTAGACCACCTGGGGTTCTTTAACGTGCACCCAAATCTGAGCACACGGGCCTACAACATTTCCGCCTCCATCGGAAATGCAGCCGCCGCAGCCGGGATTCGAACCCGCGCCCTGCGGCCGTCTGTGCATCTGTCTGTGTATCTGTTCGTCCTTCTATTCAACACACCAAGTACCACCATGTCGCATATTTTGATCATATATTCCCCATACAGAAGCACCGCCATACGGCGGACATTCCAAGGACTAAAGAGAGGTGGCACACGCACACTTTTTTATGGCTTGCGCTTCGTGTCCACTTCCCCGCTTTAACCAGCTCGAGTTCATGGTATATACCAGTTCACTGTATTCATGGCACTGCGGCCCAATGCTCACTAAACCTTTCTAAAACCTAGGCGGTTATGCCCAGCGAGTGTAACATAGAAACCGTTTCTTGTCTTCTGTGTATTTTTGAACAATAAAAAATTCGCAGCGTGCGCGTTAACTAAAAGCCGAATTCTCCTGTCGCTTACTCCCCCTTAGCAGCGAATGGCATGTACATTGAGCACTACCTTTTATTGTTCAACTACGCACAGAAGAAATCTCTCACCAGCACCATTTTGGAGGTCAAAATGTAATACTGGCTACACACTACGACTACTACTACGGCTACGAGGGACAAATGGGTGCCGCTATAAGGAGCTTTGCCCATAAAAGGAAAGAACTCTTGGAGCCGCATTCACGTCGGAAAGGTACCGGGGACCTCAAGCAGAACATTCACATGCCTTTTATAAGGCAGCAGAGGGACTCAAGCGTTCGGTTGACGGCGACGCCACCGAAGAATACTTTGCAAAGCTCGCACCCGCACGCATTAGCGAAATGTTAATCAGTCGCTCGATTACTGACGAGGAAAAACAGAGATGGAGGCCCAGCAAGTAGAAGAAATGGCGGACCTTTCACGTACCGGAAATAGCTAGAGAATTTGATTGGCTGCGGCGATGGGACGCATTGCCCACTCGTCAGAGACTGTTCAAGTGGGGCGTCGTTCTCATTGACCACTGCCCCAACTGCGGGAAACAAGAAACGATCCACCACACGTTGTTTGAATGCGTAGCGGCCAAAGGCGTGGGGCGTGTCGTGCGTCGTCGATTCGGAGTGTCAATTCCTTCGAGCCAACAGCGCAGAAGAGGCTTATTTGAACAACTCATACTGTACGTCACAATGTTCGTCTTGTGGCGTCACCGCTGTATGGCCGAAGCACGGCGATGACCCCAACGAGCTGCATACCCAGCCTTACAGAAGATTAGAATGATCATGGTTCGGTACCTTACTGAACAGATGGAAACTCAGGGTGAAAAAGCATTTATCAGAAGGTCGCATACACGTTTTTTTGGAGTTCTGAACAGGAACGTTGAACTTCCTTTACTGCCGTTTTAACTCGGGGGAGAAAATTTCTTCTCGCCACACGTAATATGTGAATCTGTTGCAATCAATTGCTTTTTTGCGTTTATTTTCTCTTTGTTTTCGTGAGTGATTCGTGATCTGTGAGAATATTGGAAGTGCTGTGTGTTACATATTGTCTATGTTCTCTTGTTTGTACACGCCACTGAAGTGATTTTGTTACAACAGACAGTTGTACTCACCTGAAATGTTGTTACCAGTTTGCAATAAACTTTTCTGTTTTGCCCCTCAAAGGAAAGGCCCGAATGCTAACCCATCTAGGACTGGCATGCTACCCTACACTGGAGAAATTAAGGGATGGGGAATGCACCACGGCATTTTTATCTATCTATCTATCTATCTATCTATCTATCTATCTATCTATCTATCTATCTATCTATCTATCTATCTATCTATCTATCTATCTATCTATCTATCTTTCTATATCTGTGTGTGTGTGTGTGCGCGCGCGCGTTTGCGCGTGTGTGTGTGTGTGTGTGTGTGTGTGTGTGTGTGTGCGTGCGCGCGTGCCAGGCCTTCTGGTCAGAGTTAACGTTAACAGTTCTCACATGTTTTTAAGGCGCAACCTGTAAAAACAACGTTTTCACGCAGCTGTCTGAACAATATAAAAACTATGAGCCCCTTTATCGAGTAATTATTGAATGACTTCAGAATCGAAAATTATTACATGAAACATTGATCGATGCAACCACTTTGGATTGATCTGATACGCAGGAGCGTAAATACTGAGGTCTGCTTAAGTGCTCTTTCTTTTTTTCTGGTTGCGATAAACCACGATGGAAGCTATGCAGGGACAGATGACGCTAGAGAGAAAGGTTTCGTAACAGCGCGTTATGAGCTTGATCGCACGTGACGAAACGCGATCACCTATTCTCGCTGGGATCCCTAAACACCGAAGTGGGGCTCTCTTTGTAATGCCAAAGGAAAGCAGAGCGTATTGTCGGCATCTGACAACCCCCTTTGATGAGAAGGGCGCCCGGTTCAAACGCCACTCGTGAATTACGTCGACTAATGGCCAATCACTGTCTGCTTACGGTTAGACTTAAAAGGACGGGTACCGGCAGCTCCTGAGCAAGTGAGGACAGGATTGGTACATAAATAGAACTTGAAATGAATGCTTCGTGTGCCGGTAGTAAGCACTTGCATGGGCGTAGGACTGCGAGGTTTAGCTCAAATATTATTACCAAAGTCTTTTGTCCATGGGATGCGAGAGGTTCATAGCTTGTGTCATGAGAAACTCCTGAGACTCATGCTACAGGGTTGCCTAATGATTCATTCCAGCGTAGTTTTGAATGTTCCAGAAAACCGGTACTGCATGCGCTAATGTGTTTGATTTCAGCATACAGCGCAGTAATGGCGTCTTTATTTTCTTGGTACAGAAGCAGTAGACTCATAACATGCTCTTGTTCTGGTGGCGTTAATTTAGTGGTATTCATCATTCTCAATTATGTGAGAACCTACAACAAACTTGCGCATTTCATTGTGTAACATTTTTTTACAGATGCATGAAAATGATTCGAACATACACTATGACAGGCTGTAGGTTTCCAAAGCGAAATCATTAGATTCCTCATTAAAGGCAAAAAGAAACCAGTGGCGGTGGCGGCAACGCCATGGATGGAGAAAATCATCATGTCAGCACGTAATCTTAAACTTTTATTGTGCCGTCACTAGCAATGTCACATATTCTCATCATCAAAATGACATGGTAGCTTTGTTAGCAATCATTTCTTTCCTACACATGTTTCTAAAAGATTCAAGGAACGTGACACCTATGATTTCTTTAATTAGTTATTACCTCACTCAAGCTTCAATGACGCCCTGTCCAGTTTCCCGTGAGAATTTTCTCTTTTCTTTGTCCTGTTATTGCTTCCAGTATACAGCGACAGCAAAGCGGAAGCATTCATAATGGTTAAAAACATTGTCCATCTCTCATTTCCACATGCCTTGACTAAACCAAAATACAGGTTCTTCCAGTTTTGTTGCTTCATAGTTTCATGCGTTTAACGATATTATACGTTAGCGACTATCTCTAGCTCATGTTCATAAAGTATATTCAGTGTGGTAACTGAGGTTAACTGAATGGTCTACCTATTGCAGATGTATGGTATAGAGAACTAAACACGTTGTAGTGAAGAGAAATACCCAGCGCCGCAGCCGCATCAACAACCTTGCGTGAGGCAGCACCTGGAGCTGCCTGGCCTGTTGATAGTTATGGGGTTGCTTTCTCTTATAAATAATTTGTTTCATGGTCAATCCCGCAGAGTAGGCGTGAGCCATACATATAGAAGATCATCATCATAAAAGGTGGAGCTGCTCCACGTAGAAAAAAAAAACTGGAAGTGATGAACATCACACATTAGAGAAAAGAAAAGTGGCTCCATCTCGTACCTCAGTGCACCTCTGGAGAAGGAGAATAGAAAAATTTAAGCACCAATCAGAGCACACTGCACCAGAATGTTTGGCCGGTTTCAGGATTCTTATAACTTTTCCGTTACGATTACACGCCGCACAAGAGAACTCAGGCTGGTTGTATAAGTTATGCGAGCAATAGAGATGGGAAGTTCAATCATTGATGCATAAAGCATTTTTCGTTAGAGATATGAGCATGTTCTGTTGTATCTGAGCCTCGTAACATGTAATATTAGTAAGGTAATAAAGCGTCAAGCCAATCGGATGGTAAACATCTACACTATAAAAAAAAGGAGCGAGAATGGAGAAACGAACTCCGTTCCTCCTTCGGCGCAGCGACTTCCTCTCTTTCGGGCGCTTTACCCGTCGCGCCCTCTCGCGGCAAGGACCAAAGGAGCAACGTTCCTCCTTCAACGTTCAAGTTTCTCTTCAATCACGAGGACCTTGCAAGCGCACGCGCATGATCACGCCAAGCCTAGCCGGCCGCGTCCAGTCGCGAGCGATTGCTTTTCCCTAAGATTGTTGTAAGCAATGCAGGAGTGACGTTTTTTTTGTTTTATTGGTGTAGAGTAGAAACCTCTCTTTTTTTATCGTCAGGCACTCGCACGATGCTCCACACACTTCCATGTGTGTCTCGTGTTGTTTCATACTACCAATTTGTCACGAATACAAGGAGCTCTGCTTCCCAAGCAGTCTTGCTTTATCGATTACCTTAGAGTGTACAAAAATAATGATTTTTTTCGGTGTCGACGTACTTGGTAAGCCCACGCATTTTTAGTTTCGCAGGGCACCAACAGCACTCATGCATTCAACGAGGCACGTAAAAAAGCATAACACTAAATTTTTCAACATTCTAGGAAACCTGATACTACTCTACAGTCCATGCGTGAAAGCGCGATCATATACAATTGATACAGTTATGCGTGCCACTACCGCCATATGAATGCTCTTTGCAGTTTACCCCCATTTGAATACGGCCGCCGTGGTCAGAAGCCGAACCTGCGTGCTCCGGCATAGTCACACGACACCCAATAAGACTATGCTACCACGGCATGTGAAACAAGAAAGAAAAACAGGCGGCGAAGTTTCACTGAGCGTTTATTCGCCGGACTAGGTTACAACCATCAGAAACGTTTTAAAAATCATCATAACTAAACTTTTGTGAAAAGTGAACCGATGACTTCTGTAGGTTAAACCAAATTCTCAATCGCATTTGTTTGGAATTGCCCATGCCAGCACTGAGAAGTAGGAAGGAATTATGCACGCGTGCAGTATGCCTTCCTCGTCCATGATTCTTTTTTGTCGTGAGAAACTCAACACAAAATGCACTTCTAGTAACAGCTGTGCGCAGCAAGTAAGCACTAACGCTCACTCACCTTTGTGAAAAGAGTATTCCGAATCCAGAGTAATAACCACCACAGCCTCAGCGCTAACAACGAAATTGTGGCACGCACTATGATTGCAAGTTGACACGTGAGGCGAATCGCGAGTGGCATCTGAAGCAGAAAAGTATGTTGGCACAACATTCCATAAAGTCATAGTAAACTTGCGCACTGCAGCGATAGTTCCTCCACTCAAGTATTAGAGCTGCAGCGACGCCAACAGCTACTGTCACAGCTCACAAAAAATACCGTCGTATGCAAGGTCATCGCTTATTTCTCTCGAAAGACCCGCGTTGTAACGCACGTATTCACTGCTAGGACGGTCGTTACCGCATCAAAAACATTGTCATTGAAGGGCTAGTGGTGTACTGTATCCATGGCTAATGATCACACTTGTGGTAAGCACGTAAAAAGAATATAAGCAAACCTTAAGACGAAACAACTAAACGAGGTCGACGTGACCACAGAACACCTACCACGACGGAGACAAAGTTTGGCCTGCATGCTGCGCCCTCTGAAAGTAACAAAAAGAAGAATAAAAAAACGTGACCTCCGAAATCACTAACGCGCGGCAAGTGTTTGCACTCTTGGAGGCTTCAAGAAAAAAAAAGTAACTGTGTGAGTGGTCGAGAGATGGCGCAGCGTTCGGAATACCTTGGGTATTCTAAGCATGGCTTGGGGGTGAATTCTGATAAGCTCTAGTAATTATTCCGTTCATTATTGTGCCGCCATTGATAAACTTACGTTTGTCTAAGCATCAGATACAATACATTTACGTGTGCGCATGTTGTGGTAAATACAAAACGTAAAAAAAGTGTAAGAAAACCTACTTGTACCTTGTGCCACTATGGTCAGTCGATATTCATCGCTATATAAGCTCGTGCACTTTCATAGTATGGTGTGAGTAAACGCGTTTAAGATTCTTTCGTTGGCACTCACGCACGTCGGACGCAAGAATTATGTGATCTATAGGAGCGGCGTTTGCGGCACATACTAGCCGCGGTAACAGGATGACCGAAGACGAAGACGCAGGATACGAGATTATTTTGCCACCACTGCCCAAGGGACGCTTCGCGCAAAACACTGTGTTTTTACACGGTGACGTGCGTGGCAGACCGTATCGAGTAGAAGATTTCTGAGACGCGCTTGGACCTACAGGACTACTGCCGGAGGTGTTGGCACTGGGGGCCTACCAGATAATACATGTCTGGGCAGTCACTATGAACAACGCAGACGCTACGAGACGCTCGCTGGACGTGAAGGAGCTGAAAGTCAAAGGTCGACGCTGCATCATCGTAGACCCCCAGGATCAGCAGGTGCGGCTGTGTCTTCATTGGCTGCTGTATGACGTGAACGATGAAGACGTGCGAACGGCGTTGGCGACTTATGGGAAGGTCGTACAAGTCACCAGGGAGAATTGGCGTGTTCAAGGAGTCAGCGACAAGGGGTCAACCACACGAACTGTGCTTCTTAAGCTCAAGAGTGGCGTGAAGGTTGAAGATCTCCCGCAATAAATCAGGGTGGCTGGTGAACAGGCACTTGTGGTGGCACCTGGTCGGCCATTGCAGTGTCTGCGCTGCCAAGGTACCGGCCATGTTAGCAGAGAGTGTAAGGTACCCCGATGCTCGCGCAGTCGGCGGTTTGGCCACAGCGAGGACGCGTGCATGCGCACGTACGCATCGGCTATAGGATCAGCTGAAGGTGAAGACACAGCAGAGTTGGTGATGGACGTGACCGAGGCTGAAGACGCGGCGAAAGGCGCAGGTGACGTGGTGAACCCAGAGGCTTCAACAGGTACTGCCACAACGACTGGTGGTGATGAACCAACAGTCCAAGAAGATATAGAATCTGAGGAGGTTATTCAAGAGCCAGCCGGCAAACCGAAGAAGGCTTC
This sequence comes from Rhipicephalus microplus, assembly GCF_043290135.1. Classification (NCBI taxonomy): domain Eukaryota; kingdom Metazoa; phylum Arthropoda; class Arachnida; order Ixodida; family Ixodidae; genus Rhipicephalus; species Rhipicephalus microplus. Next base: position 76,358,444 of record NC_134709.1, on the reverse strand, counting down.
ACAAGCACCCCATCGAAGGAGCCTGAGCCGGTGGAATTAACCGAACTTCCAGTGTCGTGCGAGAGTATCAGTGGTGGGGCGTCAAGCAAAAGACCCCGCGAGCAGTCTGCAGGATGGCGTGAGGTGTCCAGTGAAAAGCATGAAGAGGGGCCACCTGCGAAGGCGACTTCGTTCAGACGCATCTGCACAAGGCTGCGTTTCAAACCGATATTGAACAAACACTGACCACCTTTGTTCTCCAGTGGCACGGGTCCACCTGAAGGCTCTGAAGATGTCTAGCGTCTATGCTAGACGCTGAAGGTAAGCATCATGCCCCGGGCTAACTTCTTCATTGGGCAGACATGGCTTTTGCACCGAAACTTAGAGCGGCAACGTTCAATGTTCGAGGTCTTGCCGCCAAGAGGAAACAGAGCCAAGTCTACAGGCCGCTCGTGGATCATGATCTGGATATAGTAGCTGTACAAGAAACAAAAATAGACGGTGAGGAGAAGACCCGGGGCATGGTGCTGAAGTTTACGGCGCGTTACTACGCAATTGTAACTGAAGCAATAGGCACTTCGGCAGGCTGTGTTTTGTTCATTAAGAAGTTACCGGGTCTGGTAATGCAAGATACCTTCTCTTGCCCGTCGGGTAGATTGGTTTCCTGTGATTTTGTATTCAATGAATGTCAGTAGCGTATAGTGTGTATTTATGCACCAACCATTTGCGAAGAACGATCACTTTTTTTTCAAGCTTAAAGCAGCACTTCACTTTGGAAAGGAAATATGTATTACTTGGTGATTTTAACTGCGTCCTCAACCGGCGAGATCGAGCAAACGGACGCGCCATTTACGATAAAAGTAGTAGGACGCTAGCGGACGTAGTTACTGAATTCGAGTTAGAAGACGGGGGCGCCTGTATGAAGGAAACACGAGATGTGCGTTTCAGACATTTTTAGGGGAATAGCCATGTGCGTCTTGATCGAATTTACGTGTCGCTTGAATTATTAGCCCACTGTAAGACATAAGCTGTCTACCCAATACACTTCAGTGATCATTATTTAGTTAAATGTGATATGGGAGAGATAACAAAAGGTGGAACTTTCTCATGGGAGCTGTGGAAGATTAATTCCACTTTGATCACTGACGAATATTTCGTAGATCAGGTAATGAACAGTATCATTGAGATAAAAATGGATGATGAAGGTAAACTTGCACAACAATAGGAAGAGTTCAAGCAGCGAATAAAAATAAAAGCTATTGATCGTTCTTGCGCATTTAGTTACGAAAGGAAAAAGAAAGAAAAAAAATGCCCGCAGCTTCCCTCGGGGGAACACTGAGGAGGATGCGGAGCATATAGTTGGTTAACGGGGTGTTAAAGTGCGACTTACTTGGGTCGATGGCTAAATTGGTTAACGTGGTTGTGAAATGGGGTGTTAAATTGCGACTTACTTGGGTCGCTGGCTAAATTGGTTAACGTGGTTGTAGGAGGGGTGTTAAATGAGTGAACACGTACGACACGTATGCGAAAGGGCGGTGTTTATTTATTGCGACGAACTTGGAGCACGATGGCTTTTAGATGCCACTTTGGCCGGCGCTGGTCGAAGGGACGTCGATCATTGCGACCTCGGACGTCGACGCGCCGTACAAACCAACCGACGAGCGGCAACTGAGCGAGCGAGCACCGACCTTGAGTATATATACAGCGCGACGGCGCATGCACTGTCAGCTGTCGAATGTTCGAGAAGGGGGAGAAGCGCAACGGCGCATGCGCGCGCGTCAGCTGCCGATGTTCTCGAAGCGCGACGGCGCATGCGCGCGCGTCAGCTGCCGATGTTCTCGAAACGTGACGGCGCATGCGCGCTACATTATACAGCTAGCGAATGTTCGTGAAGAGGAGAAGCGCACGCGGTGTGTAGAGGAGGAAGGGTGCACAGATGGTGGAGGAGTGAAGCGCGCGCGGTGTGTAGAGGAGGAAGGGATGCACAGATGGTGGAAGAAGGAGGAGGAAGCTTGCGGACGGCGCCGCACTACAAGCTTCGAGTATTAGATGCTCCGCATCTAAAAGAACTCCGAATGACTTTGGAAAGACTAATAGACTTCGAGTGCAAACAACCGGGAGAGTATAAAATTGACATACGCAATATTAAGCAGAAACTTGCTCTGTTTGACGAGGAACGCTACCGCGGTGCACTCGTCCGTGCTAGGGCTGAGGCTTTCGCGGCTGGAGAGACGCCAACCAAAAGAGCATTAGGGGTGGAGAAAACGAACGCTCGACGGAATCATATTGAAAAAATAGAGAAGGATGGTCACGAAGTAACCGATACGGACAGCATTTTATCCGTATTTTCAAGTCATTTTGAAAACCATTTTGCGTGTAGACAGGTAAACCCAGAAAGAATCAAAGAAGAATATTTAGGACGCATGCCGCAAGTGAGTGAGCAAGTGAAAAACGTTTTGGAATTATCTATATCTGCATCCGAAGTTGAACGGGTGATTGATAAGTTAAATCCCGGGAAATCTTCTGGACCAGATGGTCTTTGTGCCAAGTGGTACAAATGCTTTAAAAGTGAATTATCTTCAATGCTTGCGGGCGTTTTTAATGAGGCATAACTTTTCTGCATGCTCATGAAACCATGCATGCAGTTTCTGGGTCGCTAATATTTTGGAGCTACATGGTTATTCTACCAACAGTGTGTCTGGGAAATGATGCGTTTTGCTTGTCGGCAGGGCTGCACATATGCGCACAGATGTTTTAGATGCGGAGCATCTAATACTCGAGGCTTGTAGTGCGGCGCCGTCCGCAAGCTTCCTCCTCCTCCTTCCACCATCTGTGCATCCCTTCCTCCTCTACACACCGCGGGCGCTTCACTCCTCCACCATCTGTGCACCCTTCCTTCTCTACACACCGCGTGCGCTTCTCTTCACGAACATTCGCTAGGTGTATAATGTAGCGCGCATGCGCCATCACGCTTCGAGAACATCGGCAGCTGACGCGCGCGCATGCGCCGTCCCGCTTCGAGAACATCGGCAGCTGACGCGCGCGAATGCGCCGTTGCGCTTCTCCCCCTTCTCGAACATTCGACAGCTGACGCGCGCATGCACCGTCACCCACCATCTGTGCCGCGCGCGCTTCTCCCCTTCGAGAACATTCTACAATTCTCCTGATTCTCCAGTGGACGTGCATGCGCCGTCGCGCTGTATATATACTCAAGGTCGGCACTCGCTCGCTCAGTTGCCGCTCGTCGGTTGGCTTGTACGGCGCGTCGACGTCCAACGTCGCGGTGAAATGAATGCCAACGAATCCACAAACAGAATGATCGACGTCCCTTCGACCAGCACCGCCCTTTCGCATACGTGTGTACGTGTTCACTCATTTAACACCCCCTCCTACAACCACGTTAACCAATTTAGCCATCGACCCAAGTAAGTCGCAATTTAACACCCCATTTCAAAACCACGTTAACCAATTTAGCCATCGACCCAAGTAAGTCGCACTTTAACACCCCGTTAACCAATTATATGCTCCGCATCCTCTTCAGTGTTCCCCCGAGGGAAGCTGCGGGCAATCTTTTTGATGACTTTGCTTGCCTCATGTATCAAGAGAGTAACGATGAAGGGACAAGTCATCCGCGACACAGGCGCAAGAACCTTGAGTGCAGACCCACGCAACCTAGTACAAATACAGAGAAGCTGTATTAAGCCGACAATAGTACAGTCGAATCTCGAGAATCCGAACTCGAAGGGGCCCGAAAATTTAAAAGAAGTTCGCATTAATTGAAGCTAAGTAAACAGAGGGCTGCCCATGCAGTGGCGCATGTGCATTGAGCTAACACACGAGGGGCAAGTTTCAGAAGACTTACATTTATTCACAAATCACAGGACATCCATTAATAGTTGAAGTAATCGGTGACGCGCCTCTGCACACATTTGCCTTGCAGCGAGTCAACCAATTTCGCACGCCCCGCCACGGTGGTCTAGCGGTTAAGGTACTCGGCTGCTAACCCGCAGGTCGCGGGATCAAATCCCGGCTGTGGCGGCTGCATTTTCGATGGAGGCGGAAATGTTGTAGGCCCGTGTACTCAGATTTGGGTGCACGTTAAAGAACCCCAGGTGGTCTAAATTTCCGGAGCCCTCCACTACGGCGTCTCTCATAATCATATGGTGGTTTTGGGACGGTAAACCCTACAAATCAATCAACCAATTTCGCACGCAGCTTGCGATGCATTTATACTTTTCATTTCCTTCGCGCGCAGCGTTGAGGTGTCGTAGGTGCCGCCGCGGGATTGGGCGGGGGGCTGAGAGCATTTTAGGAGCACGGTATGTTTGAATTAGCCGTCCCAAGTGCTTGCGCGTTCAAATTATAGGGCGTTTGCGCCCATTGAAGTGCGCATAGCTTTGGCGGGACCTCATCGTGAGTTCGAATCGACCGGAAGTTCAAATTGAGCGTGTTCGAATTAATGAGATTCGACTGTAAGAAGTTGGGCGTGTCAGTAGGACATAGCTAATGATGTGGCGCGTAGTATGTGTGAAACGCAGGACAAGAGAGAGGACAAAGGAGGGCTCTTGTCCCTTCCTTTGTCCTGTGTTTCACATATTTTATGCATTACGTCATTAGCTGTTTATAGCCACATCGTCTCATTGTAAGAACTTGTTATTTTAAAAAACAGTTGTAAAGCTCAAAATAAACATGGTTAAGCATAGTTACTCCGCCTCGCATGCAAGAGGTCCGTGGTTCAAATCCCGGTGCCGCGCAGTTCCCAACCGGATTAAAAAAAATATCCGCGGGTTGATGGAACTGCATTAAGAGGCCTGGGGTGCGGCCTCACCGGTAACCACCACCGGGAACGCACTCCCTCACCAGAGAAGGATTGGTCACCCTGGTGCAGTATCTGGCCACTACCTCCCACATGCATACGTCAAATAACTCACAGCCCTCAGGCCCCAGCAGCTGCGAAGCAACTGACCACGGCGGCGGTCAGATCTGCAACGCAGCAGAGGGTGCTAAGAATCTCTGGATCCGGACAGGCCGCCATTGGAACCTGAACTTGGCAACGTTTACCGCTAGAATCTTATCTAGTGAGGGAAGTCTAGCTATACTATTCGAGGAGCTAGAGAGTGTTAAATGGGATATAATAGGGCTCAGTGAGGTTAGGAGGACAGATGAGGCCTTGATGGTGCTACAAAATGGGCACGTCCTTTGCTATCGGGGCTTGGCAGACAGAAGAGAACTGGGAGTGGTGTTCCTAATTCACAGAAACAAAGCTGGCAACATAGAGGAATACTATAGCATAAAATGAAAGGGTGGTAGGTATCGTAATGAAACTGAATACGAGATACAAGATGAAGGTGGTACAGGCTTACGCGCCTACATCAAGCCATGATGACGCTTCAGTTGAAAGCTTCAATGAAGACGTGGAATCGGCAATGAGCAAGGTAAAAACACAGTATACTATAGTGATGGGCGACTTTAATGCAAATATAGAAAAAAAGCAGGCTGGAGACCAGGCAGTAGGAGATTACGGCATCGGTACTAGAAACGCCACAGGAGAGCTACTAGTAGAATTCTCAGAACGCAATAATTTACGGATTTTGAATACCTTCTACCGAAAACGAGAAAACCGCAAGTGGACATGGCGGAGCGCTAATGGCGAAAATAAGAACGAAATAGACTTTATAATGAGTGCCCACCCAGGCATCATGCAGGATGTGGAAGTGGTTGGCAAGGTACGATGCAGTGACCATAGAATGGTACGGTCTCGAATTCGCCTAGACTTGAAGAAGGAACGACAGAAAGTGATACGCAAGAAGCCAATCATTGAGCTAGAACTGAGAGGGATAGTACAGGAATTCAGAGTGTCGCTGCAGAACAGGTACTTGGCTCTTAGTGTGGAAAGCAACCTTAGCGTAGATACAATGAATGATAATCTGACGAGTATCATTAAGGAGTGTGCAGTGGAAGTTGGAGGCAGGGTAGTTAGACAGGACACTGGGAAGCTTTCCCAGGAAACGAAGAACCTAATTAAGAAGTGTCAAATCATGAAAGTGTCAAGTACAACAGACAAAATAGAACTGGCAGAGCTTTGGAAGTTGACTAATAGACGTAAGGTATGCGATGTAAGGAGGTATAACATGGAGAGAATTGAACACGCTCTGAAAAACGGAGAAAGCGTCAAAGCAGTGAAGAGGAAACTTGGGATAGGCAAAAGTCGGATATATGCACTAAGGGACAAAGATGGCGAAATAACTACTAATATGGATAGGATAGGTAAAATAGCGGAGGAGTTTTACAGCGACCTGTAAAGTAGCCGAGACAACCACGACCTTATTACTATAAGAACTAGCAGTAACCCAGATGACACCCCACCAGTAATAATAGAAGAAGTCAGAAAAGCTTTGGAGAGCTTGCAAAGAGGCAAAGCTGCTGGTGAGGATCAGGTAACATCAGATCTGCTAAGAGATGGAGGACAGATTGTGTTAGAAAAACTAGCCACCCTGTTTACGAGGTGTCTCCTGACGGAAAGGGTACCAGAGTCTTGGAAGAACGCTAACATCATCTTAATACATAAGAAAGTAGATAACAAGGACTTGAAGAATTACAGGCCGATCAGCTTGCTCTCTGTTGTATACAAGCTGTTTACAAATGTAATTGCTAACAGAGTAAAGAAAACATTCGAATTCAATCAATCAAAGGAACAAGCAGGATTTCGAACAGGCTACTCAACAATTGACCACATTCATACTATCAATCAGGTAATAGAGAAATGCTCAGAGTATAACCAACCACTATCCATAGCCTTCATAAATTACGAGAAGGCGTTTGATTCAGTAGAAAAATCAGCCGTCATGCAGACACTGTGGAATCAGGGCGTAGATGAAGTATATTTAAACATTCTGGAAGAAATCTACAGGGGATTAACTGCTACCATAATGCTTCATAAAGAAAGCAACAGAATACCAATCAAGAAGGGTGTAAGGCATGGGGACACAATCTCCCCAACGCTATTTACCGCGTGCTTACAGGAGGTTTTCAGAAGCCTAGAAAGGAAACAGTTAGGGATAAGAGTTAATGGAGAATACCTTAGTAACCTGCGCTTTGCCGATGACATTGCATTGCTGAGTAACTCAGGAGACGAATTACAACTCATGATTACGGAAGTAGACAAGGAGAGCAGAAAGGTGGGTCTTCAAATTAATCTGCAGAAAATGAAAGTAATGTACAACAACCTTGGAAAAGAGCAGCGCTTCGAGATAGGTAATAGTGCACTTGAAGTTGTAAAAGACTATGTCTACTTAGGGCAGGTAATAACCGCAGAGCTGAACCACGAGATTTAAGTAACTAGAAGAATAAGAGTGGGGTGGAGCACATTCAGCAAGCACTCTCAAATTATGACAGGTAAATTGCCACTATCCCTCAAGAGGAATGTATATAACAGCTGTATCTTGCCGGAACTTAGCTACGGAGCAGAAACCTGGACACTTCTAAAGAGGGTTCAGCTTAAATTGAGAACGACGGAGCGAGCAATGGTAAGAAAAATGGTAGGTGTAACTTTAAGAGACTAGGAGAAAGCAGAGTGGATTAGGGGACAAACGCGGGTTAAGGATATCATAGTTGAAATAAAGAAGAGGAAATGGACATGGGCTGGGCATGCAGTGCGTAGACAGGATAACCGCTGGTCATTAAGGGTAACTAACTGGATTCCCAGAGAAGGGAAGCGGGTTACGGGGAGACAGAAGGTTAGGTGGGCAGATGAGATTAAGAAGTTTGCGGGTATAAATTGGCAGCAGCAAGAACAGGACCGGGTTAACTGGCGGAACATGCGAGAGGCCTTTGTCCTGCAGTGGACGTAGTCAAGCTGATGATGATGATGATGATCAGGAAAAGAAATTGCCACTATCCTTTGGTGAATCGCGTACCGTTCTTATTCCGAAAACAGACGAGGTTGAAAAGCTCATGGCACGTGACAGCGTACAGGCCAATCGCACTGACAAACGTAGACTACAAAATATCAATGAAAATTTTGGCGGCTAGACTTCAGTCAGTAATAAAAGATATCGTCGGTCCATACCAAACGTGTGGAATCAAAGGTCGGTCTATAGCTACAAACGTTCATAAAATGCGATCCGTGCTCGAATGTGTTGACAACAGTCAAGCTCGTGTGGCCGTACTCCAGCTGGATCTGGAGAAAGCGTTTGATTGCGTTACCCATGCTCTTTTGTTTGCAGTATTGAAGCACATTATTGTTGGTACATAAATATTGACGGAGTAGCCATGGCATATCGGAATGGTAGTACGAGACTAATTATCAACAATACATTGCCCCCCCCCCTTAGAATTGAGCGCTCAGTGCGTTAAGGTTGCCCTGTTAGTCCATTGTTGTTTTGCATCTGTATTGAAACTTTATGTCGGTCGATATTGCAGAATGACATCATTAATGGGTTTAGAGTACAATCTTCAGAGGTCAAACTACTCGCATACGCTGATGATGTTGCGATTTGTAGCCCTTCCTACGAAGGTATTGAAGAATCAATCAGAGTTTCTAAATCTTTCGCCGAAGTTACAGGAAGCCTCTAAAACTGGGGTAAATGCCTCGGCTTCTGGCATGGATATTGGCCTTCATCACCAGAATTTTTTGCAGCCAATAATTGTACAAGAACGCAAATTAAATATTTCGGAGTACCGGTCGAGTCATACAGAAGTACTGATGAATATTGGACACAGCAAATGAAAGAAATGAAAGAGAAAGCGAATAGGTGGAATGTAACTTATCTGCCCATGTTTGCTAGGGCTACTGCATGCAACTGGTTTTTTGTGTCTAAACTGTGGTATGTGATGCAAGTGCTGTACTGTTCCCGGGTCAATGTGCAAAAATTACATCGGGTGTTTGCAATATTTGTGTGGGGGTCTAACTTGGAAAGGTGCAGTCGCACGACTTCGTTTAGACGGGTGAAGTGTGGAGGCCTTGGGCTAGGACATCTGTTTATCGAGCAGTTAGTAAATCGGTTTTTCTTTTTTCGTGAGACAAGAGATCCTTTCCTACTAATAGCGTGTCAAACAAGACTAAGTAGACTGTTGCCCGAGTTTGTTGTGAGCACCCATCTTACCACAGGGGCTGTGCAAGGATACATGAAGGAAGTTGTGGCTAGCGTGCGGTTTTTGTGTGTTCGTTTTTCAACTGACTACCTGTAGTCTGTTGTAAAGAAAAAACTGTACAAAGATCTATGTGACACGATGCTCCCTATCCCACTGTACAGAGTGCTATATACAGCACGCAAGGGTCAGAATGTACTTAATCGTGTTAGAAAAACGCCAGCAGCTCCAAGTGCGAAAACGTTGTTTTTCAAATTACACACTGCAACACTTCCTGTAAGAACCTTCCTAGAAGAGCGTGGGTTTTATATGCCTTGAGGATCTCACTGTCTAATCCGTAAGAAACCGGAAACAATTGACCATGTTTTTCTGCACTGTTGGGAAGGAGTTTATTTTTCGGACGTATTACAAAGGACAATAAAAAAAAGTTCCCGTTAGACCCTCATGGGATCAGGTATTTTGCAATAGATAATGAGGATGGATTACCTTTCGATTTTATCATCATGACTGCCTTGCACAGTATATGGCGCTCTAGAATGGCTGGATTTCATTATGACCCAGACAGAAGACCAGCAAGAGAGTATTTTAAAGAAAGCATCTCAAGATTACTTGAGGTAGTAAGAACAGACGAATGTGTACCTTTATGGGTAGAAAGGGTAGAAGCCCTACTGACCATGAAGGAATTCTAGGACGTGATGTGTTATAGTAATGCTTGACGGGCTTAGTTATTTTTAAGTTTTTTGTATTGTTCGTTGTGAATTGTAATATATTTATCTTAGCAACCCGTTTGTGAAGTTTACTGTAAATAAAGAAAAAAATGTAAACACGTCGAAGCGTGGGCCGTTGCTGTGAATGATTGTATGTGCTCTTGGTGCATACGTGGGCCGTTGCTGTGAATGGTTGATTGTGCTCTTGTTGCGTACTTGTTGTGTATTATATATATAGTAAGTGTCCATGTGCGAATGTGTAGCTATATGCATTGCATAAGCATATTTAGGCTTCAAGAGTCAGTGAGTAATCCTGAATGGGCTGAGGAGTAAACAATCCGCAAGGAAGCTGTGATAGTGGCTATGACAACGTACGTCGCGGCAGGATACTTGTTTTTAGTATCGTTTAGTCCCTCCAGATGGCGCCAGCGTACCTCCTACCTCACGGCTATGACGCTCTCACACCTCCAGCTACCTATATAACGTTGAACATCTATCTATCAAAGCTCCACTACTAAGTCGAAATGGTTTTGTTCTGATCGAGTCTACGGTTTGGAGGCACATCTCGCCACCTGCGGACCCGTGAACGCATGGATAACGTCGCTACACTATATGAATCAGCGAGAAATAAATACAGCAAGCCTAGCATGCTTTCTTCAGGTGAGGCTCTGCAGTATCCGTGTCTTTCGGAGTGAACGTGGCTTCGCTGACCGAACGAAACCTGCTTGCTCCGTCGTTCTCTTTCGCGATGTGTTCATCGCCACAGGTTTGTCTGCTTGTTTTTATAATCATTTAGTTCAATATAAAGCTTAGCGGGACCGTTTTTTGTAACTTTCAGTGCCGTGTACTCCTTATCAGTCGAGAATCGTTGCATTTGCTAAGCCTACTCGCTTCGCCCGGGGGCAGCCATGTTGATTTTCATAAGGAGGAACATGTTTCTCTGTGGGTGAGGGAGGAACGTTTTTCTATTTAAAGATGAACATTGGGGACATCGCCGTTTCTCCCTAAATAGAGAGAACGTCACTCCGTTTTTTAAGAGTGCACTGTAGCAATCTTTGGTTAGTTGTCCAAGATGCAAAACTACTAAATTTGAAAAAGAAAAAATAAATATTCGGGGTTTCATATTTTGAAACCAAGATATGATTATGAGGAATTCTACTGGAAGGCTGTGGAAATTTGGACCACCTAGTTGTGCTTAATGTGAATTCAAGTCTACGTAGATGGGCATCAAGTATATTGCGTCCACCGAAATCACTGCGGCCAGCCGCAGTGTCATTGAACCGATCGCCTTCGGGTCACCACTTGAGCCCCAGTGTCATTGAACCATCTCGGCAGGTGAAACCGCGGTAAAGTTATGAGCTAAATATGGTGGCATCGAAAGCTGTTTCAAGGGAGACTACGAGTGCTCGTTGTGAAGCGCGGACGATAAATTTTGGTACTGTACGTTTGGGCACAGATTCACCAAATTACTTTTTAAATAGACCCTAACCATTGTGAAACATCAATAAAGTTTGCAGTTTTGGCTATGCAATTTTATAAACATGTTGTGTGCACTTCCATGATACTGCCATAACGTCGGTTTAACATCAATTGTTGTTAGTTGGTATCCGCTGAAGTTGATCTATGTAGCAGTGTCCAGGGCTTCCGTCGCCGCGAGCACCAGCACTTCATGTCAACTTATCGCTAATGGTGTTGCTAATACGCATGTTCCTTTTGACGTCGTTGCCCCGGTGCAAACAACCTAACAACTCGTTATGTAAACGTGTGAGACTGCTCAGTTTGTGTCTGTGCGTGAAACATTTGTACATGAATTACCGTTGTTAAATCATGTGACAATAGAAAAATTACTACACGGACTGTACCCTTCTCTCGAAATGCCTCGCTTAACGTCGGATCGCATCTTCTTTGTCAAAATATGTTGCCCTTCCATGCTAATTTGGATCACGCCAACTAAATGAGGTGATCTCGAAAGCACTCAGACGTAAGATGATGATGATATGTGGAGTTTAACGTCCCAAAATCTCCATATGTTTATGAGAGACGCCGTAGTGGAAGGCTCCGGAAATTTTGACCACCTGGGGTTTTTTAACGTTCACCTAAATCTGAGCACATGAGCCAACAACATTTCCGCCTCCATCGGAAATGCAGCCACCGCAGCCGGGATTCGATCCCGCGACCTGCGGGTTAGCAGCCGAGTACCTTAGCCACTAGACCACTGCGGCGGGGCACTCAGACGTAAGCGGCTAGACAGATATTTAGATACATGGATATATGAATAGACGCTAAATGTGCTTGCAGAACACGCAAAAATGCTTCTAATTATTAAAAAGATACCACGTGATATTGTGTTCAGAAGAAGTAAGTAACTAATTAGAGTACTTCGTACTCTACTATGTAATAGCTCAAATTCATTCCATGAGCCTGACGTTTGATGAGGCCATATTGACAAAAATTATACGATGTGTAAGGAAGATAATTTAACTATTTATAATACTTCGCACTCGACTACGGGGGAGCATAAAGCCGTTCCATGGACCTGAAACTTCATCAGTGATTTGTTTGTGTTTGAAAAAACTGGCAGATCCCACGTATTGTGTAAATCGATGATATGCGAAGTACGAATCAGGAAGGTTGAAATGTCGCTTTAATATCTCTGAAATCAGCACGACGTTACGACGGGAGCTTGAATTATGCCGTACCTGGCTTTCATGCCATGCTTATCATGTTTGGATGTGTCACATACCTTAGACGTCTCTTCACCTCCGGTAATAACAAATTTGGCATATGTGAAGCTAGCGAAACGAACACGAGCGCATTATGAACAAAGCATGTAGTCATGACTAGTCATACCATGAAAATCATAACATGCACGTCATGATTTGTACTTTAGGGTCTGTCAATTATGTTCGCCATGCAGTCATTTCATACCATACCAGTTTTGCAAAATGTTATGTGAACAGAACCACCGCAAGAGCATCAAGACAATGACATATAAATCATTATATTCGTGATATACATGTAATGATTGTCAATTTATGACTAGTCAATTATGCTAGCCATACATTCATGTTATGCCGTGCCAATTTTGGTATCGATGCCATTATCGAGTCGGCCAGGAGAGCTAAAAGTCGTAGGCGGCTACATAGACAGATAGCTAAATAAGCTCAAGTTGGCCGAAGTTCGCTAAAAAATCCTTCGCATTATAAGAGTGGTTACGATTCAGAGAACTCGGTACTCTACTTTGGGAGAGCACAAAGCCGTCCCGTGGGAGTCACACTTAATGAGGCCCTACTGATGCAATGGCAGCCCGACAACGAGGCAAATAGTGCTATTGGAACATATAGTAAACAATGGTGTTTAGGGAAATTTATTTTTACGAACAGTGAACATCAAGTGCAATCCAACAAAACATCGCGATGGAACACAACGTCCACAGACACACCGATAATTGTAACAGAACGTTATGTTTACACATGTACACGGAACACAACATACAGAGACACACCAAAAATTGTTACAAAAAGATCTGTTTGCAAATGTAGATTACAAGGTAAACGAAAAACACACAAATGAAACGTAAAGATCAACTTCATTAAAATCAATTTTAAGATCTAAAAACTACAAAGCCTCTCTGGTTGGTTGGTCATGTTTGCAGAGGTTGCTGAATGAAGTTGGTCACGTTTGCTGGGAGTTTTCCCCGTGGTCAAAGAAGGACCTGTTACCCTTTGACTCTTCTCATAGCAAGCTAGTGTAAAGAGCGATAGCTAATTCCTGTCTTAGTTTATCACTCAGCAAGTTATGTCCACAAAATTGTAACGCAGTTTCCGGAATCAAGTAAGACGCCTACTCAGTTCGGGTTACCTGGACAGTTTGCTTGTGGCACTTGGAAGTACCTTGTTAAAGAAGTCAAACAGATTAAGTGCCACCAATACGACGGAAACAAGGCCAATACAAACAGTTGTATCCATGGCCTATGTGCACAAGATGTCGAACACTTTGATAAAGATTAGGCTCAAGCACAGAGTACACGTTGTTTTAACGTTTCCCCGCAAACATCCAAAACTGTGTCCCATGATAGGAAATCTTGAAAAAAGGGTGAACAAGAGCGTTTACACCAAAAAAACATGCCACGCTCTTTCTACTGTGTACTTCGTGGGTTGTGTACATAATACTCTTGACCTACGTAAAAGTGTTCATCGGCCAGACGGGTCGTTGTTTAAATGATCGACTCCGATAACATGCGATTTCCTTGAAGGTTCTCGCAGATAGCACGCACTTATCAAGGCACTGCAGGGATTATGGGTGCAATCCACAGTTTGGCCGCACGGGAATTCTAGGCAAATCTAGACACAGATTAACCAGAGAAATTATGGGAGCGGAACAGAGTAGGACCAACAAAACCACGTGTATCAGTGTTCCTTCGGTAGCACTAAGCGAAAAAGAGGTGCCTTTTCTGAGCAGTTGAAGTCGATAAACATACCTCTTTTTTTTGGGGGGGGGGGCACCTTGAAGTTTTAGTTGGTTCAATGAATGTTTTCTAATAAAAGTTCAGTTGTAAGTTGAGCACCTTTGCTGTCAAGTGCTTCCTTCCTTCTAACTTGTGCGCTCATATATTTGCACACTACGTGAACAAGGCAGGCCTGAAAATAATCTTTTTAAGTTTCTCGCAGAAGGACAAAAAAGGGCAGCACCAGTGTAGAAGGAATTCCTCCTCACCTAGAAAGAAGAGTGACTCCGACAAAACAGACAGTAGTTCTTCTTACAGTCGCTCAGAATCGGTAAGAGAGCGCGACGGCGACGCCCTGCTGAAACAGCCTCACAGCGATTGCGCCAAAGACAGTATGCACCACCAACAATAAGAAGGCAGGTGAAGCGGCCTCGAGAACAACGCCCAGGAGAAGCAAAGCGATTTACTCCGAGGCAGCGAAATCCAGCTTGCACGGCCCTTCAGAAAACACGAGCAACAACGCATTGTCCCAAAACGTGCAAATTTAATTCCCGTAGGAGCAGTTCGGGCATGTTGCCGACTGTACCATTCTCCACCTTTCGTGGCGGTCAATGGTAGGAAGAACACCCAACCTTAGCCACCACATGAAGTCCCGGAGGTGGCCAGGCAGAAATGATGCCGTCAGTGCGCTCCAAGACACACGACTAGAGTGGGTGTGGCGTGCCGGTAGAGCTAACGGGAGCAACAAAGCAGCTGTTGTGTCAACGATAGAATTGTCGAACACATCTACCCCAGGGCAACTAGACGAGATATGACGAAAAAACGCGACCGCTGTTGCCTAAAACAAAGGAAGCGTTACTGATTGTGGGCCTTGATTAAAGTACACATTAGGAATTAAATACCGAAGACGTCTGCCTAGGAAATTACATGCCAGATTTCGCGCTGGCGATTCGTCTCCTTGTACGAGGTGCGACAGGAAGCGTGGGGCCAGTAGCCGGCAGCGTACTGATACCGAAGGGAAAGCAAAGCCTCCCTGGAAACGCGGCTGTACTAACGCCACACGAGAAACCAACGCAGCGGCACCGGACCACAAGAAGCAAATAAAGCAGACTGTAAAGACTTCACGATGCGTAAAGGCGGCTACTCCACGTAACAAAAGTACCAAATGTACCAGCAGAATACTGTCTGCGCAAGGTACCTCCACTCAAGAACTCGAAGTCGGAATCCCGTGCGTTCTCAATTTTTCGTTTCACTTCATCGAGGGTGTTTGACCAAACGGGGTTACAAACATCGTAGTGGTTGTATAGAATTCCTAAATTGCGAAGAGGTGCAGCCAGCTGAAGAAGAGATGCGGAGCTAAGTATGAAATTCGAACAGCTGAATAACAAATACCGGCATTTAGAGAAGTTTAGCGCAGCACCTGAAATGTCACCATACTGAAAGAATAAACGCAGGCTATGTGAAAGAATATCTTCATCTGAAACTTACAGGGTAATGTCGTCAGCAAAATCTCTGACTTTCACGGCACTGCTGCCCGGAAGCGCAAGCTCCCGGAAACGCGAATCCGCTTCTAGAGCATACAAAAATGGCTCAAGGCTGAGGACAAATAGAACAGAAGACAATAGGCACTCCTTACGGACCCCACGTGTAATAAAAAAGGCAGCACTTTCCCAACCGTCTAGGAGTAGTGTGCTTTTTATACCAGAGTAGGTGTTTCTAGTTATATCCCCCCCCCCAAAAAAAAACCAGGAAAACCAAAGGCTGTGAGCACATTAAGGATATACGTGTGCTCCAGCAGGTGAAATGATTTCTCTTGGCTTAAAGAGACAAGCGCAGATCGCGACAAAGTATAGACTATGATATCCCGGGTGGACAAGCTGTGTATTTCTCGTCATGGCAATTATGAAGCCTGGTGAAAACTTGATGGAAAGACACCATCTTTGAAACATCATCGCATAAAAGCGCTTAAGGCTGTACCAAGCTCATTTAAAAATGACAGGTAAAATTCAACTGGAAAACCGTCAGGCCCAGGGTGCGTCCCCCGTTTCATAGATTGTAGTGCTGTCTTTACCTCAGCGGGTGATGGAGGGACTTGCAGAGAATCAGCGGCTTGTTGAAGAACGCAAGGAAAACCTCCAAGCGTATGCGGTAATATGTCACAGTTTGTCCGCATGGCCGAACAGGACATCTCTTCGAAATGCGCCAAAATAACAGATCAATCATGTGTAGGAAGCGGCTGTGTAGCTGGTGTCTGCGTGGTCATAAAAACAGGTCATTGTGAATGCCCAAAACACGATTGTCTCGCATAGCGTAGTACCTCAGAGTGTGCTCAAGGGCTGTGCCTACAACACCATGCAGCTGCCGCCAGTGACGAGGCTGCAATCAAACGCTGGAAGCGTTCACGTAGTTCATGCTACCAAACTCGCATCAGGGGAGATGGTGTTTCAGCGCGCAAGGCAACGCGCAACTTCGCTGTAGTATCCGCCATCTCCTCAGAAACGGGAGGACGAAGTAGACGACCTTCAACTGAGCAGTGCAGGTACCTCTGCGTTTTTTTAAGCGCGTCCCAATCACATGAACCAGATGCAGCGAGTGACACCCGTATTGCACAGGACAAATTTGACCGAGAGCACGCGTCCTGGAGGACGCGAACATCAAGACGCCATGTTTTATGCGCAAAAGAAAATGGAATTTTGAGTTCTAAGAGAATCGGACGATGGTCAGGTATGTACACAGGCGAAGGTGGGATGAACGGAACACGTAAGGCGGAGACAAACCCTCTAAGGCATCTAGAATATAGGCCCAGTCGAGTCTGCTGGAGGATGGTTCGCAGCGCCATGTCCAAACAAAAGTATCCCCGTGCATGACATTGTGCGCATCCAGCATTCAAAAATGTTGGACAAGGTATTGCAGCTCACGTGAATTCCAAGTAGGCCAACCCCTGCCAGGACCTCGTACATCGCCTCGCGTATCAAGTACACAGTTAGTCTCCATTTAGAATTACGTTACGACCATCTAGAAATAGTAACATCCAAATTTTGAAAAAAAAATTATTACTGTCCAGCTTGTGCAAGCGCATACACACATACATAGGCGTACCAGCCCGGTGAGGGGCAAGGGAAGCGCGAGCCCTCCCTCTCCTGAGAAATGGTGGGGGAGGGGGGCTGAGCCCCTCACTTTTGATAGTGGTCTCTGTCGCGGCACGCTGGGGAAACCATCAACTGAGGCGCAGTTTTCCTTCACCATAGTAATCAATAATTACATTGTTACGTGGAAAGGAAAATGCTACAAGAAAATGTTTATATATAGTAAATGTTTTTCCTAAATTTCAGTGGTGAGGATATTTTTCGTATGTCCCTTGCAGCGCAGGCCGCCTTGCGACTCTTTCACGCCTTCTACTGTAGGATTGCAAAGCGGGCTACAGTGACAAAGCTCAAAAGCGTCTTGTACTTGCCTTGTTATCGATGGGAACGAGCAATCGTTTTACGGACCAATCACAGCATTTGGTGCTTCAAGAATTTTTTTCCTCAAAAATGAATAGCGTCATCGCTGCCTTATCAAAGCTGCTGTTGGCCCATGATTCTGACGAAACTTTTTAAATGCTTCAATTATTTCTGCCGTCCTAGAAGCGCCACACAAAGGTTTGCGCTTTAGTCTTTGATAAATCTGATCAGCCTTGCTTACGGCAACTATAGGAGCGATGGAAGCAGTTTGCAAAGTGGTGAAGAATAAAGCAGTGGAATCGAGTACAGTGGGAATCTCAGCTTCTAAGCTTGCCCCGCAGCTTGACCCACCGAACCAGAGATAAGGTGAAAGACCGTGGTTTGTTGCATGATGAAAGCCTAATTAGGAGTTGAGTTTTTATTCAACTTGAATGTCTATTACAGCTCAGAATACAACTTTTAAAGAAAAGAAGCACACACGTGCAGCACTCTTTAGTTCTCTCTCTCTCTCAGCAGGGATGAGCTCTCGGAGATGTGCATGCGCACACGCGCATACACTCTAAATAGTTTTCTGGAGTAGCTGCGCAGTTACCACGAAAAGGGCTCTTTGCTCCTGCAAAAGACGAAATGTGCACAAAAGGTTTCACGGGACACCGCAAGGAGGGGCACTTTCCTTTTTTCACAGTAAAGCATCTGTTCTTTGGGGTGAGCGAACGACTTATCGGCGCCTACACAAGCCTGTTTCATTACAAAGTGTTCTGTAGCGTGGCGTGGCGCAGTGGTTAGTGTGCATGCATGCTGACTGAAAGGTCGTGAGTTGATTGATCGATATGTGGCATATAACGTCCCAAAACCGCGATATGATCACGAAACACGCTGTAGTGGAGGGCTCCGGAAATTTCGACAACATAGGTTTCTTCAACATGCACCCAAATCTGAGCAGCCTACAGCATTTTCGCTTCCATAGAAAATGCAGCCATTGAAAAGCTGATATATATATATATATATATATATATATATATATATATTGTGAGGAATCGCTTTATTCAGCCAGGCTCGAGCTAAATCACGCTGGTGATGATATTTTCAGATGAAAATGATGTACAGGTGATGGTGATATCAAAGAGAATAAAGAGTCATTCGCTTGTCGCGCTCACACTAATGCCCCCGCGCGCTGAAAGCGGCCGCCTGGTCGCTTGACAGTATTACGAAATGCGTCGCGCATAAGGCCTTAAACGAGATACGTGCACTATCTCTGTTCCTCGGCAACGATGATCAGGACTAGCGCTAAGAGGAGAAACGCGGTAATTGACAGGAGATGTCTGTTCGACCACCGTGTACGGCCCAATGAAGCGACTGATGAATTTGTCGCATAGGCCGGGGACGCGTAGTGGGGTCCATAGAAGAACTTCGTCACCAGGGGAAAAACTTACAACACGGCGAGACGAGTCGTAGCGAGATTTTTGAGTGTCTTGAGAGAGGCGAGTTTTAACACGGGCCTGGTGACGGCAGTGTGCGAGACGAGATAGGAATTCTTCAGAGAAAAGAGCCGTTGAGAGTGCAGGGGCCGAAAGGAAAGAGACATCCAGAGCGAAACTCGGCGAGCGACCATGGACGAGAAAAAACGGAGAAAAGCCGGTAGTGCGCTGAGCAGCCGTATTATAGGCGAATGTCACGAAGGGTAGAATTGCATCCCAGTTCGTGCGGTTGGGGTGAATGTACATGGCGATCATGTCCGATAGGGTGCGATGAAACCGTTCAGTCAATCCGTTGGTCTGCGGGTGGTAGCTAGAAGTGGTCTTGTGAACAGTGTTCGAGGCACGCAAAACTTGCTCGACAATGGAAGATAGGAAGACTTTGCCACGATCACTGAGGAGAATGCGTGGAGCTCCATGACGCAAAAAGATGTGGCGAAGAAAGAAATCGGCGATCTCAGTGGCAGTCCCAGACGGTATAGAAGCTGTTTCTGCGTATCGGGTAAGGTGGTTGACGGCCGTGACAATCCGGCGATTCCCATTGGACGATATAGGAAGAGGGCCATACAAGTCGATTCCAACGACTTCAAAAGGCGAGGCGGGTCAAGGAAGAGGTTGCATTAAGCCAGCCGGAGCAGTTGTCGGTCGTTTTCACCGTTGGCAATGGACACAGGAGGCGACGTACATAGCGACGGCTGAAGAGAGGCCAGGCCAAAAACAACGACTTCGTATTTTGTCGTAAGTCTTGTGATAGCCTAGATGAGCGGCGATTGGATCATCATGAAAGGCTTCCAGAACTTCACGTTACAGAGAACGTGGGATGACGGGTACCCACTTGTTGCCATCGATGTGGTAAATGTAGCGACATAAAGCATCACCGACAAGCTTAAATTGTTTAAGTTGTCGACAGAGTCTGGCGTTTGGAGGAGTAGTAGAGCCGGTCAAGCGGTCAACAATGGTACGGCAGTATGGGTCGACACGTTACTGTGAAATAAAGACGGATAGGGTGGCAGGTGATGAACTTAGCGCTGCGATTGGAGAGGTGCTGTCGTTTAGGAGTATCGATGGTGAGTGGCTTCCGCTGGGCAAAGGACAGCGCGATAGAGCATCAGCATCTTGATGCTTCTTCCCAGATCTGTAGGCGACGTCGAAATCATACTCCTGCAAGCGAAGCGCCCAGCGACCGAGGCGACCCGATAAGTTTTTCAGCGATAAAAGCCAGCATAGGGCGTTATAGTCGGTCACGACCGAAGATATGGTCGGAATCTTTGCACTGCCCAAACAACAGCAAGGCACACCTGCTCGGTGATAGTGTAGTTCTTTTCTGGAGCGGTAAGAGCACGACTTGCGTAAGCAACGACGCGTTCGCGTGGGTTTTTGTCACGCTGCAAGAGTACCGCACCAAGACCATGACTACTTGCGTCGGTGTGAAGGATGGTGGGTGCGGTGGAATTGAAGTGGCACAGTACCGGATCCGACGTGAGGGCTTGCTTCAATGCCGTGAAATCGCTTTCGCAATCTTCGGACCAAATGAAGGGGACGTTCTTTGCGAGGAGTTGATGGAGCGGAGACGCAAGTTCCGCAAAACCACGTATTAAGCGCCGGAAGTAAGAAGGTAACCCAAGAAAGCTGCGCAGGTCCTTTTGACGTAGTGGACGAGGAAAATCGAGGACAGCGGCAAGCTTCTCGGGGTCGAGCCGAATTCCTTCTTTGATGACGAGGTGGCCGAGAACCTTGATTGTCCTGCTAGCAAATGTACATTTCTTGGTGTTAGGCTGTAGACCGGCTTTTGCAAGGCATGTGAGGACTTCGTCAAGACGTTGTGGATGCTGCGAGAACTTGAATGAAAACACTACTATGTCATCGAGATAGCACAGACATGTTTTCCATTTCAAACCACGCAATACGCCGTCTATCATGCGTTCGAAGGTGGCGGGCGCATTACAGAGTCCAAAAGGCATCACATTGAACTCGTACAACCCATCTGGCGTTGAAAAGGCGGTCTTCTCTTTATCAGACTCCGACATTGGTATTTGCCAGTAGCCTGACCTAAAGTCGAGGCTAGAAAAATACTCTGCGCCCTGTAATGAATCCAGTGCATCGTCAATACGAGGGAGGGGATAAACATTCTTGCGCGTTATTTTGTTTAGCGCACGGTAATCGACGCAGAAACGCACTGTCCCATCTTTCTTTTGAACGAGAACAACTGGGGATGACCAGGGACTCGAGGAAGGACGTATGATGTTGCGTCGTAACATGTCTGAGACGTTTTCCTCGATGATCTTGCGTTCTGCCTGAAACACGCGATATGGACGCCGATGTACAATACGAGAGCCGTCAGTCTGGATGGTGTGAGTAGCGGTGGTAGTCATGCTGAGGGCGGGCGAGTTCACGTCAAATAGAGAACGGTGTCTATTTAACAGGGCGAGCAAATCTTCAGTTTGATCAGGTGTTAAGTGATTGCTTATTGTTGCGGACACAGGTGTGGCAGAGGCATTGAATGGCAGTGATTGTGACTTCGGAACATTTTTTGTGGTTGTTGTTCGGAAGAGTAACAATCGCAACAGGCTCACTGTCGACCGCGCAAGATATTGTTGAGCCAAAAGGGAGCAGTACACACTCGGGCGCTTGATTTATGGCGGTTAGGTACGTAGACCCATCGAAGAAGCAAATAAGCCCTGGCGTGATTACAATGCCCCTACGTAGGGTATCACCGTAAGGGAGAATCAGTACGTCGCCATGCAAAATATCAGTGCAATTAACACTTATAATTTCTTCGATGTATGGCCGAAGTACAGAATCTGACTTGGTGATAAGGCGGATGCGTCCATCATGTTCAAGCGGAGAAGAGTCAGTGGCATTTAGATGCAGGAGGCGCTGATGACATGATATGAAAGCGGACGCAAAAGACAAGAAATCCCACCCAAGAATGAGAGCGTGTGTGCACTCACGAAATACCGCGAAAACAATGTGATGACGAATGCCTTCTATGCAGACACGAACGGTACACTCTGCAAGTGGACGAATGAGAGCGTTGGTCGCCGCACGTAGAGGTGGGCCGCCATAAGGTGTGGTGACTTTTCGAAGGCGGGAACAAAAATTAGCACGAATAATCGAAACGGCAGCGCCAGTGTCTACAAGAGCCTCAACACGTACACCTTCTACAAACACTACTATGCAATTCGATGGCCGGTCTGGAGGAATTGTTAGCTGTCCAAGGGATGCAGTTTCCCCTCCTAAAACTGCATTGGGGAGTTTTCCGCGTGGGCGTTCGTGGAATGGGAGGCGGGCCGTAGCGGCGACACCGAACGGTGACCTGGCGAAGGCGACCTGCGGCGAGACGTACGGGAATTCCCAGGCATGTCCGTATGGTAAGTAGGTGACGGTGAACGGTAATAGGACGATCGGGAGGGTGGTTGTAGGTATTTCATGGTCGGACGGAAGCTTCGATGTTCTTCGGGAGCGTAGCCGCGTTGCTCGTCTTGTTGGCGCCTTCGACAAAACCGAGCGATATGTCCTCGATAGCCGCAGTAGTAACAGATTGGTTCAGGTGGGCGCTGAGGTGCGTAGTAATGTGGTGCACGCGCTGGCGGTGATAACGAAGCCACAGGCGTATGGTCTGCTGTTGTAGGCAATGAAACGGTGGGTGCGGCAGAGAGCGCGGCAACGTCGGCGTACCTGCGCGTCTGGTGCACGCAGGGACTGTTGGAACACGTCGGACGCAATGCGGTGGCGATATCTTGTTTAATCAGGTCTCGCAAGCTATCTTTTTTAGAAAGGAAAGTAACTTCCGCAGCACAGGAAGAGCAGCGCCCGTGCAGCTCTTCACGAACGATGTCGCGGATAAGCGCACGCAAGTCGAGGGGTGCAGGCAAACGAACGTCGGTGGCATCGTAGCAAAGGCAAAGAGACTGAAGCTCGTCAAGTCGCTGACAGATGGTTATCACGTCCTGGGTAGTGGCAGGATTTTGCGTGGCGAGGGCGTTAAAGGCGACGGTGTTAATGCCTTTATTAATGTGGCGTATTTGGTCGTTCTGAGACATGCCGGTGTTAACGCGCTTGCACAGTGCAAGGACATCCTCAATATAAGAGGTGTAAGATTCACCCGGCAGCTGCGTGCGTTCAGCGAGTTTCTTCTTTGCTGCCTCAGTGCGAACTGCAGGTGCACGAAATATCTGATGAATTTGCTGCTCGAAAGTGTCCCAGTCGGGAAGATCCGGGTGGTGGTTCCAGAACCAAGTTTTCGCAACATCGGACAAGTAAAATGGGACGGTGCGCAACTTGTGTGGATTGTCCCACCTGTTCAAATCGCTGACGAGGTCGCAGTTCTTGATCCAGTCTTCGACATCATCGCCTCGGAGACCGGAAAACACAGGTGGATCACGCAGGTGAGTGTTGTTGGGCGGAGTGGGTGGCGGTGGCTGCAGTAGGACGACGACGTTGGATGGGCCAGGGTTTTCTCGGGCCGCCATGGCAAGGGGTTGTATGCGACGACCCGAGCGGAGCTCCAGCGAGAACGGGCGAGAGGACTTCAGGGAACGAACAGCACAGTCCACCACTTGTGAGGAACCGGTTTATTCAGCCAGGCTCGAGCTAAATCACGCTGGTGATGATATTTTCAGATGAAGAAGATGTACAGGTGATGGTGATATCAAAGAGAATAAAGAGTCATTTGCTTGTCGCGCTCACAATATATATATTGCCAGGACGAAGTTGGGCGGATCGCAATGCCACACCAGACACTACACCAAACGCCCGCAGTGTCTCCAGCCAGCTCGGACTAGACAGCTCTTCAAGGTCAAGGTGCGGATGACCCATACAGTGGCCCGCGACCAGGGGTGATTCCCACAGAACCACTGGTCAAGCCCTCAGACAGACGCGGCACCTCTTGGCAAACGCATCGCAGATGGTGACGCGATATTTGATGCTCACCCCATGGCTGGGAAGAAGAAAGGTGAAGCCCAAGAGTGCGAACGCTTCCACTACGGCTCCTGTTTTATTCAACATTTTCGTGACGCCACTTTGCGTTTGAACGTTATATTAGTGCAACGACTTCCAGAAGACACAAGGACTCTGCCGACACGATTTGGGCGCAGTGAGGGCTTGCTTCTTGCATTTTATTTCGCCTCCGCCATCGCACTCGCCCGCTGACAGCTAGCCATGACGAGTGTCTTCGTTGCTATAACGTGGCGCGGGCTCGCTAGCGCGCCCCGTAGCTGCACTGTCTCGCTGAGCGATGGAGTACTAAGTGACAGGGGAAGACATTGACCCTAAGAAAATCACGCCAGACCAAGGCTGACAGACCACCTCGTGTCTCTGAGCCCAAAACGAAGACTCCAAACGTGTGCCGTCGTATAGATCTTTGAAACGCAACGAGCACAAGCCCCGCAACAGAGAAAATGTGAAGAACAAAATTCTTCGAGCAAGCCGAATGCCTCAACTACCAAAGAACGACATCCGCATTAACATTAGGCTCACAGGGGGTCTTAACATCGCTAGGTTTGAACCAACGACAATCGCTGAAGCCATTTAGACTTCGGCAGGTATCAGCCCGTTGGAACAGCAAGCAGACACGCTCTGCCCCAACATTAAACAGGATATCTTAGTAGCAAGAACGCCGAAGAGAGAAAATGCTAATCACTACGTGTGCGTTAAGGAAATCCGCATCACTGACAAGACCTATGAAGTTAGTGCCTACGAAGCGCCACAACATTCTACATGCAAAGGCGTCATTCGAGGGATTCCCGTGCATGACGGTTCGGCAGACATTGATGCGAAGATTGTCAACGACCGCAATCCACTAGCTTTGGCTGCCAAGCGCATAGGAAGTACCAACGCAGTGATCGTGGCCTTGGATGGACATCGCGTGCCCAATTTTGAACGATACGGATCGGTGCTGCTTCAATGTACACTATACCGTAGACAGTTAGATATTTTCAACGCCTGCGGTCGGCTCGGCCATCGAGCGGACGTGTGCGCGAACCTTGGAGATGTTATCTGCAGAGGCTGCAGCGTGCCGAACCCTGAAAAAGAACACCGCTGCACACCAACATGCAAGCTTTGCGGAGGAGCCCACCTCACTGCCGAAAAGGAATGTAAAGAACGCTACCACATTTTACACGTGGTGCGCCGACAACGATGGGAGCGAGCACACTCGACGCGACACAACAGATTCGAAGCAATGAACGAGTTAAGCGCAACCGCTGATGGCGACCAAGCCTCGAAGCTTTCTACAGATGGTCGATCCGATGGCAGCCGATCCCAGTCCAGATCCCGGAGTCGTCTCAGGAACCACACCATGCGTGTATCGAGGTCCCGGAGCTACCCTCTGACCCATTCCCGCAGCGCGCTAAGTTGCACCCTAACCAGATCTATATCGAGAGGCTACTCCAGGTCCCGTTCTGGTTCACGTCACGGTTCCCGTTCAGGTTCCCGGCCCGCGTCATGCTTCGGGTGACGCTCCGGCTCTCACTCTGGTTCCAGGCATCACGCCGGTTCCAGGCCTCACCCCAGTCTCCCCGGGGTCTCGCATCAATGATCGCCGAGCTATCGGCACCACCATGGCCAGGCAACGCCAACAAGAATAAGTGGGGACTCTCACTTTGGCGGACACCGTCCGGGGAAAAGGAAACACTACGTCACAGGTAGGGTCAGGTTCACTCCCAGAGCATGATACACACACTACATCTGAGATAGCGATCTTAAAGCACGAAAATGCAATGATGAAAGAAACGATACGCAAACTCACAGCCGCAATTACCGAACTGAACACTTTCAGAAACGCATGCGCTGCTACGCCCACAACCCACAACGACGACAATGCAGTCACCCCGTTGCAGCCACAACCCGTAGGCGCCAGTAACGACGACGGCGAGAGCGCACCCAAGAAACGCGCGGTCGCCCACGACTAGCCAGCTTTAAAGGCAGAGTTAGACGACATTAAGAGCACGCTATTGGCAATTAAGGTAAGCCTTCGCATTCTTGGCGAAAGCATGGCTCTCGTGCAGTCTACCCTCGCGGCACACGCTAATCGAATGGGCCAAGTGGAGCAATATCTTGATCACGTCATCGTCCCTGACATTGCCGCGGGTAAGCCGTTGTCGCAACGTACAGCCGTGCACAGTCCATCACATCACGCGTCCCTTACGCACCCGCCGGGTGCTCAGGCCGACTCCTAAATGCTTCAAGATGGCCTGGCCAATTGACGAGTTGCGAATCTGGCAATGGAACTGCAGGAGCTTCGCCTACAAGAAAGCCTTCCTGCAGCAATACCTCCATAGCCACAAAGCCAAACCTCACATCATGCTATTACAAGAGACTGTAGTACCAACGGCCACGTTTTCCGGATACCAGTGGTTCCCCGGTCCCTCGGGAGGATGCGGTACTACCACCCTGTTTGCTGACAAGATTACCTGCACAGCGCACAGTCTCAATGTGCCTGAAATTGAACTTGTTATGGTCGAATTCTCCCTGGCAACATATCACAACAAAGCGTGTACATGCTCAATGTATACAGTATTCCCAGCCACCATAGACAAAGATTCAAACGCTTGTTTCAAAAAGCTGTCTGTCTCGCGGGGCCTAACCTGCTAGTGATTGCGGGCGATTTTAACACCGCGCATAGCGCCTGGGGCTACACGTTCGACACACCCAAAAGTAACGAGCTTTGAAAAAATGAGAATGACATGGGCCTTATTCTCACTACGGACAAGGCCTTCCCCACTCGCACTGGTACGTCAACGCAAAGAGATACTACGCCAGATCTATGCTTCGTCAAAAATATCGTCAACGCCCGCTGGTCCAACCTCGCGGTAGATTTCGGTAGCGACCACTTCATATTAGCCGTACACTTCTCCACAGTAAGCAGGAAGACCAAGTCGTACACGTGCGTTGACTGAGACAGCCTTCGTAAGATCCACGCGGAATGACCTCCTCCCAATACCCCGCAGAGCCTCGCGACGTGGACGGCCCAGCTCAAAGCTGTTGTAAACAAGGCAACCAAAACTATCAGCACAGACCTTCCAACCGAAAAGATGGACAGTCGTCTCGCCCACTGTTACAAGCTGCCACTCCAGCGTCGCCAGCGCGAAGTCGGCGACGGGAATGACAGCAGGTTGGTTCGTTCCGCACGCAAGCAGAGACAGTGAAGAGATCAGAGACGTGAGAAAACAAAACAAACTTTACTCGAGTGGTATTGCAGCACACGGGATCTAATACAACACTTCAATACAGCTAACAATTACATCAACACTTGATACAAATACATATAAAAACAATAAATAAGCTTACGCGAGAGAACTATGTGCAAACTACACAAACTAACACAACAGAACTACAAAGGAGAAAGTTCGTAGATATAAACAGGTGAAGGCATACGTGTGATGACCGGCAGCGTTGTGTCCCCGACGATCGGATGCGAGAAGTCGAAGAGAGTTCTGGTACGACTGCGATGTCGGCGGTGTTGCAATGCTGGTGGCTCCGGGAGGCTAGTGCTTGCAGGTGACTTCGAGCAGGTTGAGCTAACTCGAGGCGAAGTCCCGATGTCTACGTTGCAGACGTTAATATCGCGTCACAACTAGACGAACGGCTAAGTTTAGGTGGCCAGCCGATACAGAGCCACACTAAAAACTTCTAGAAGAGATGCTTGTTGATCTGTTTCTACACCATCTTGTTCAGCGACTAGTCTGCCTAGCAGGGCAAAATCCTGCGCTTAAATCCCCCTCGTGTCTCCTCGCTCTCTTCCTTGGGGACAAGAGACCTCTACCTGGGTCCAATCATGCGCATTTAATTGAGGGGAAACTCCGCCCCAAAAATATTTTGACCCCACCCCTTTTTAATTGGGAGAGGGCCCGCAACTAGCGAGAGTGACAACCTGTCGGGTTGTTGTCATAGGCTTGGCCACCAGAGCGTTTCCCACGCTTTTCCCCGTGGGAACGGTCAACCACTTAGCTCTCAGCCGGGCGTCTCGTAGTCTAATCCTTGTTCGGGGTATACCGCGGCCTTCTACGACCTTGCAGACGTCGCCACAGTTACAAAAGAATTAACTGTCAGCGGCGACGTTCTGAGGAGAGCCCCCCATTTTGCACTTATCGGTTCCCTTTCATGTGCCGCCGTTTCTCACGGTCAGTCGGGGAGTACGGCGCCCGTTAATTGCCGTGACGCGGTGTCGCCGAAAATAGCCGTCCGTGACATTGCCCCCCACTTTCAGAATGTTATTCATAACATTTGTTCGCACGGAGGGGAATTTTTTCGACAAGGAACAAAACACCACCAACAAGGGAGGCATGAGGACTGTCCCTCTCATACACAACATAAATAGGCAGAGTGCATCAAAGTAACAACAAAAGGAAAAACTAACAATGGTTAGAGTACCAGCTTCATTTACACGCAACAATATCAATGCGCCATACAAAGAAGAAGAGGAAATAGCCGTGTACGGCAGCCATCAATACAGAATACACTGCACGAATGTATACTACAAAATGAAGCGGAACAGGTGCGCTCCTCAACTGTAGTGCTATCCTTCAATGTGCATTACAGCAAGTAAAAACAACCAATGCACCAAGCAAAAAGAAAATAACTCAAAATACACTTCTTATACAATGAAATACGTACATACAAACAGAACACAACCGACGGAAGGAAAAAGAATAACATGCTCATAGACCTCAAGAACTATATCAGGCTCAAGTAATCGGCTCCCACGTTTTCGCTACCCTTAATATGCGTAATGGCGAACTGGTACTCTTGGAGTAGTAAACTCCATCGAAGTACTCGAGCGTTCAGCTGTTTCGCCCGTTGGATATAACTCAGAGGCTGGTGGTCTGTCTGGACACAAAAATGTACTCCATATAAATACATGGAGAATTTCTGAATTCCCCATACCAACGCGAGACATTCGCGTTCGATGGTACTATAGGAAGCCTCCCGTGGAAGTAGCTTTCGGCTGGCATAAGCTGTGGGGTGGAGCTTGCCTTCGTGGGCCTGCATGAGCACGGCTCCGAGACTTGTGTCCGATGCGTCCGTTCGAAGTACGAATGGTTGGTGCAAATCTGGTAGCCGTAGTATCGGCTCCGTCGAGACATGCTGTTTGAGACTTCGAAAAGCCTCCTCGTGGGCTGCTGTCCATTTCACCGAGTTAGCTTCGCCCTTCCGAGTTAAATCTCTAAGGGGAGCGCTGACGTCTGCGTAATTCGGGATAAATTCCCGATAGTACCCGGTCAAACCGAGGAAGGCGCGCACTTGTCGCTTGGTTGAAGGACGTGGTGCAGCTTCGATCTTGTCGAGTGTTTTCCCCAGTGGTTGCAATCTGCCCCTGCCAAGTCGGTGTCCCAAGAAGTGGATTTCTTCTACCCCAAGTTCGCATTTACTGGGGCGCACTGTAAGCCCGGCCCTCTGTATGCGCTCAAAAAGCAGTCCCAGGGACCTCAGGTGCTCTTTCCATGTCTCGGTGGCTACCAGTACATCATCGTAGTAGTGGTCCACACCGGGTATACCTTCTGCAACCTTCCGCATCAACTTAGCAAATACAGCAGGCACTGTCTTGATGCCGAATGGCATGAAGCCGAACTGATATAGTAGTGATGTCGTCGAGAAGGCCGTCTTCGCTTTGGACTCTTTGGTCAGCGGGATCTGCCAACAGCCCTTCACGAAGTCGAGCTTCGAGAAATACTTCTTCTTTCCCACTGTAGCAAACACCGCGTCAGTTCTTGTCATAGGTTCGGAGTCGGCCACCAGAACGTTGTTCAGGCGTCGAAAATCGATACACAGTCGATTTGTCCCGTCGGGTTTCTTTACCAAAATGACTGGCGAATTATAAGGGGACTCTGATTTCTCAATGATTCCGAGCTTCTCCATCTCCCGCACCTCTTTCTCTACACCTTCCCGCGTTGCAAAGGGAAGAGGGTATTGTTTCACGCGGACGGGGTTACTCGTGGTGAGTTCGAGGTTGCAGTGGACCCAGTCAGTTTTGCCCGGGACATCCGAGAAAATACGAGCGTGTTCCCTGACAATTATTTGCAGCTGTCATATCTGCTGAGCGTCCAGTTTGTCGGAGAGCTTCACGTCTTCTTCCCCTTCTATTTTCAGCCAGTCAGGGGTTGGAATATTCTCGTCCTCACTCGATTCTACAACGCCAAATGTCACGTTGCACACCTTGGTGGAGGGGCTGTCCCTCTCCTCGTATCTTTTTAGTAAGTTGGCGTGGAAGATTTTTCTGCCGCCAGCCGTGTCTACGACGTAGTCAGCTTCACCTTTCTTTTCCCGGACTTCAAAAGGGCCCTTCCATTGCAGCAGCAGCTTGTTCTTGTCGGTTGGAAGTAAAATCAGTACCTTGTCTCCGGGGTTGAAACTCCGCTCCTTTGCCTTTCGATTGTACAGCTTCGTGTACCGTGCTCCGGCTTTTTCCAACTCCTCGTGTGCCAGGCGGCACGTTTCCTCCAAACGGTTCCGAAGGTCGAAGACATGCTAGTACGTCGTCTTAGCTTCTTCAGTCAAATCGGCGTTCGTCCACAGCTCCTTCAATATCGCCAAGGGTCCCCTCACATGGCGGCCGTAGAGAAGCTCGAAGGGTGAAAACCCCATACTGGCCTGCGGAACCTCCCTATAGGCAAAGAGGAGAGGTGCCAGGTAGCGGTCCCAATCTCTCGGTTTTTCGGCGCACATGCGCTTCAACATTAATTTTAAGGTGCCGTTGAATTTTTCCACCAAGCCATTCGCCATGGGGTGATATGAGGTGGTGTGGAGCTGGCGCACGGAAAGGAGCCGCGCTACTTCCTTCATCAGGTCCGATGTGAAGTTCGTGCCACGGTCGCTCAGTACCTCGCGAGGGACGCCAAATCGGGAGAACATCTCGACCAGGGCTTCGGCCACTCGCTCAGTTTCGATACTCGGGAGCGCCACCGCGTCTGGATACCGGGTGGCATAATCCATCAAAGTCAAAATGTATCGGTTCCCATGCTTTGAGGGCGGGTGAATCGGTCCCACTATATCGATCGCCACTCGCTTGAACGGGGTGTCAATTATGGGTGCCCTCCCCAGTGGAACATGTGGTACACGGCCCTTTGGTACGGTGCGCTGACAAATGTCACATGAGGCGACGAACCTTTTTACGTCAGCTGTGATGCCTGGCCAAAAGAACTCCTCCGAGATCCGGTCCTTCGTTTTCTGCGTGCCCAAGTGTCGTGCCATTATACCATCGTGTGCCGTTTTAAGCACAGCTTCTCGGTGGCAGCACGGAACGACTAATTGGCGTACAAGCCGTTCGTTGGCCTCTGTGTACTGTCGGTACAGCAGTCCCTGTTCTTGTTTGTACTCGATGATTCCCCTCTCATTTCGGCATGTTTGCTTCCTGCCGATCTTCTCAAAACACTGTTTGAGTGTCGCATCGCCCCTCTGCTCGCAGCCATAGTTATCTCCCGGCGACCCCGCCGTGGTTCCAGGCGTACGAAGCTTGGCAAATTTTCCTGGCTGTGCGTGCGCTTGGGAACGGGTTATAGCTGCTGCCACAGGCTCTTCTCTTAACTCCTTTGTCGCGACTGGTTTTTCAGTCTGCTTTCTGGGATCATTAGGTGGTCTTACGCCCTCGATATTGCCCAGAATGAGGTCATACAGTGGATCTTGCAGACATAGTGCTGTCAGATTGCCAGTAAAGTAGGGGGTGTCAACCTCAATCCGTGCTTCGGGCAGCATCCTCGCTGTTCCGTCAACCAAATACACGAGTCTGCTTGTACCTGTCAGCTCGTCTTCCTTCACCAACTTCCTCCGCACGATTACTGTGTTGCACCCCGTATCCCGCAACACTGATATGTCTGTGCCTCGGAGGGTCCCTGTGGCCACTGGTAGGTTCTCGGCCATATTTTCGGCGGTGTTACCCTTACGGCGTTGACGACGGGGACTTTTTCGCCATTCCTAAGCTCGACATACCCGTCGCATATGGGATCCTCACGCGTTTCCCTTGGTGCGTAGAGGCAGGACGCCTGGAGGGAGTTATTTGCTCCTGACCGGCAGTCGTTTGCCCTATGTCCTTTTTTCCCACACTTGAAGCAGACGATGGCTACATTAGCGGCACGTCTGTTGCGACACAAGTGCGGTGGGTGATTCCCACGATTGCAAATATAGCACCGTGGTAGTGGTGAGTGGCTGTTGCCTCCTTTTTCGTATTTCCCCTTTTCGTCCGTTATGGGACCATCTTTCCTTGTTTTCGCTAGGCTTGCTCCACCCTGAGCTTCCAAAAACTGGTCTGCCAGCTCAAGCATGTCTTCCAGGGATTCCGCCCTCCTTTCTTTCAAATATAATGCCAGGTTCGAACCACATCCATGCAAAAACCTTCCTCTAATCAACAATGCTCGGGGGGACTCGAATTCTGTCTCAGTTTTGGACAGCTCAACCCATCTATCGAAGTAATGTCTTAAATGGGCCGCGTACTGTGTTGCTGTTTCACCCCCTACTGGCCTCTCCTTATTAAACTTGTCTCGGAACCCATCCGCCGTGAATCGAAAGCGCTTCAGGAGGGCGGTTTTAACCTTGGTGTAGTCCGCTGTATCTGCAGGCGGTAGCCTGCCATAAACACTTAGCGCCTCTCCTATTAGACATGTCGAAAGCGCCGTCACCCATTGGCTTTCAGGCCATTTTTGCCCTCTGGCGATGCTCTGAAACCGGCGTATAAACGCATCTAAGTCGTCCCTTCCTTCGTCAAAGGTGACGAGCAGTCTACCTGCGTGTATTCTCAAACTCGGCTCCTCCCCGGCATCGCCGTGCTCACTGCTGGATCCGCTCACCCTGCTACTCTCACTGAGGCGAATCTTTAATTGCAGTAACTGCACTTCCCGTTCTCCGGCTTCCCTAGCCGCTTCCCTTGCCGCTTCTCGTTCTTTCTCCCTTTCAACGCGCTCTCTCTCCTTTTCTTCGCGTTCTCTCTCCCCTTCTTTTTCCTTTTCCTCCCCTTCTCTCTCCCTTTCTTTTTCCTCCCGGGCCAGTGCCTGCTCTTCTCTGGCTAACGCCTGCGCCTGTTCCTGCTGCTCCTCAACCCATTGTCTCAGTTCGGCGCCCTCGAGGCCTAACTGTTTACCGTGCGCGATCCACTTATCCAAATTCATACACTCCATACTGCAAACTGTCACTATAATGCCACTATAAAACCAGCGCAATCTTATGCAGGCTGCAACCGCTTCAACTGTGCGGCTCTATCACCACGCTGTCCACACGGTTCTCGTTCACCCCTCCCCGTATTACTCTTGTACGGAACGTCCTGTCTCGCGGACGCCAGTTTTGTTACAAGCTGCCACTCTAGCGTCGCCAGCGCGAAGTCAGCGACGGGAATGACAGCAGTTTGGTTCGTTCCGCACGCAAGCAGAGACAGTGAAGAGATCAGAGACGTGAGAAAACAAAAAAACTTTACTCGAGTGGTATTGCAGCACACGGGATCTAATACAACACTTCAATACAGCTAACGATTACATCAACACTTGATACCAATACATATAAAACCAATAAATCAGCTTACGCGAGAGAACTATGTGCAAACTACACAAACTAACACAACAGAACTACAAAGGAGAAAGTTCGAAGACATAAACAGGTGAAGGCATACGTGTGATGACCGGCAGCGTTGTGTCCCTGACGATCGGATGCGAGAAGTCGAAGAGAGTTCTGGCACGACTGCGATGTCGGCGGTGTTGCAATGCTGGTGGCTCCGGGAGGCTAGTGCTTGCAGGTGACTTCGAGCAGGTTGAGCTAACTCTAGGCGAAGTCCCGATGTCTACGTTGCAGACGTTAATATAGCGTCACAACTAGACGAACGGCTAAGTTTAGGTGGCCAGCCGATACAGAGCCACACTAAAAACTTCTAGAAGAGATGCTTGTTGATCTGTTTCTACACCATCTTGTTCAGCGACTAGTCTGCCTAGCAGGGCAAAATTCTGCGCTTAAATCCCCGTCGTGTCTCCTCGCTCTCTTCCTTGGGGACAAGAGACCTCTACCTGGGTCCAATCATGCGCGTTTAATTGAGGGGAAACTCCGCCCCAAAAATATTTTGACCCCACCCCTTTTTAATTGGGAGAGGGCCCGCAATTAGCGAGAGTGACAACCTGTCGGGTTGTTGTCATACGGCTTGGCCACCAGAGCGTTTCCCACGCTTTTCCCCGTGGGAACGGTCAACCACTTAGCTCTCAGCCGGGCGTCTCGTAGTCTAATCCTTGTTCGGGTTATACCGCGGCCTTCTACGACCTTGCAGACGTCGCCACAGTTACAAAAGGATTAACTGTCGGCGGCGACGTTCTAAGGAGAGCACCCCATTTTGCACTTATCGGTTCCCTTTCATGTGCCGCCGTTTCTCACGGTCAGTCGGGGAGTACGGCGCCCGTTAATTGCCGTGACGCGGGGTCGCCGAAAATAGCCGTCCGTGACACCCACCTACTCTAGGCCAAACAGTCTCTATTGGCCCGATGGAAGGGCCAGCGCCTTAATCGGAGGTTACGCAAACGCATATCTCAGCTGAACAAGACCATGATGGATCACTGCCACACCCTTTCAAAACAGCAGTGAGACGAAATTCGTAACTCGATTGATGGTCAGGTTCGTAATGGCAAAACGTGGAACTTACTCAAACACTTCCTCTATGAAACCAACACTCGCACAAATCAGCGTCATTCGATCATGAAGTTACTTCATCAAGATAAACGGACAGTGTCACCGGAAGATGTTGTCAAGAACCTCATGGAAAAATATCTCCCGCTTCCTTTGGGCCCTGTGACCCCTCACCCCGATTTTTCTGGCAGCGACGACACCGACTTAGACGCCGAATTTTCTATTGAAGATCTGCGCCGAGCTCTCCATGAGCTCAAAAGCGGCTCCACCGCTGGTCCCGATGGCATCACCAACAAGCTCCTACGCAACGTGGATGATCCCTCCGTCACTTACCTCACCGACACTATCAACAAAATAAGGAAAAAGGGTGAGATACCCCATGCCTGGAAACTAGGTCACACGGTTCTCATACCCAAACCGGGAAAGGCACCAAGCCTAGATAACCTACGCCCCATATCTCTCACGTCGTGCGTGGGCAATGTGGTTGAGCACGTCGTCCTCAACAGGGTATGTCGATACCTGGAAGATAACGACTGCATCCCGCAACACATGATTGGCTTCTGACCAGGGATATATCCACTCAAGACGCCATGTTACTTCTAAATCATGAAATTCTAGATGGCGGAAACACTCCAGACACTCGTGAAATACTCGGTCTCGACTTAGAAAAGGCCTTCGATACAGTAACGCACTCGTCAATCTTGAAAGCGATCGCAGCCCTCGCCCTAGGTCATCGATTTTACTACTTTATCCGCTCTTTTCTCACTCGACTCAGAGCCGTCCTCCGCGTAGGAGACCTAGTGTCGGAAGAAGTGGAGCTCGGACAGCGGGGCACTCCTCAGGGATCCGTCCTTTCACCCACGCTCTTCAACCTCGTGATGATCGGGCTTTTCGAACGACTTTCCAAAATCGACGGGCTAAATCACACTATCTATGCCAGGAATGTAACCATATTGTGCTCCACAGGGTCAGATGGCTTCATTGAGTCAGCCCTGCAAGGGGCTATCGACACCACCGAGTCCTACCACGACCACACCGGTCTCAGGTGCTCACCCGCGAAGTCGGAGCTGTTGATATAATTGCCCAAATGGCGAGGTGCCAAGTTCAAAGGGTGGAAACCTCCGGCGGAACGCAATATCACCCTCCACACCAGAGATGGTCGTACTGTACTAAGGGTAGACACCATCAAGGTACTCGGCATGATCATCGAGTCCCACGGAACCAACACCCAAACAGTACAAAAGCTCAGGACTAAGACTGAGAATGCCATACGACTCGTACGTAGAGTAGCCAACAAGCACCATGCCCTCAAAGAAGACAACCTGCTGCGTCTCGTACATGCGTTTGTTTTATGTCATTTTACCTACGTTGCTGCTATACACGAATGGCTACGTGCTGAGCGCGATCAATTCAATGCGCTTACTCGCAAGGTGTTCAAACGAGCCCTTGGCCTCCCTATCACCACTCCAACGTTAAAACTCCTCGAGCTTGGCGTGCATAACCCACTAGAAGAGATCGCCGAAGCTCAGGAACGCGTGCAATTGACCCGACTCACCACCACCAAGGCAGGCCACCATATTCTGCGCGAGCTTGGCTTCTTCTCCTTGAGGGCCAAGGACCCCCCAGAGTTGACTCCAATTCCCCGTGAAATCCGCGACCTTATCACGATCGCTCCCATTCCACGAAATGTACACCCCGAATACAACATACGCAGGCGCCTTGCGCGGGCGACCGCCATTCTCAAGCGCATAGACATGGAAGCGGGCAACGTCTTGTTCGTGGACGCCACTTCCTATCACAACAACAAAGCCTTCGCCGCGGTCGCGGTATCATCCGCGCAGCAGACTCGTAACTCTGCGAAAATCCTCAACCGAAACCCCGAAGTAGCGGAGAAAGTAGCTATAGCTATAGATATGCTCGACAGCAAACGGGAATTCACCTACAGCCATCAAAGCCTTCGAACGCGGAGTGAACTCCGTCCAGGCGTTACGTATCCTGCGGAAAGCGGACCCGATCACCCTGAAGCACCACACTGTCATATGGTTCCCCGCTTATTTCGGCCAGGTGCCGGGTGCCCTATCTAACCTCAACGAGATCGCCCATGATGCAGCGCGCGCACTTACCGACCGCACCGCCACAGGGCAACCCCATCTTGCTGAGTTAGATACCAATCGGGATGCACCCGTTACGTACAATGACATAACAAAGCACTTTTACCTGGAACGCCGCATTTTTCCACCCCCACATCCGAAAATGAACAGACCGCAGACATTAACCCTACGCCTGTACAGACACACAGGTACCCAAACCTTGCCACGCTTCACGTTTATTATCCTCATGCATACCGCAGCGACACATGCCCGTCATGTGTACACACAGTGACACTCGCACACATGCACTGGGAGTGTAGAACAACTGCTCCCGACCCTACCTCAAGCAAGTGGTAGAGGTTCCTCAGGAGCTCACTTCTCGCCAACCAGCAATGGGCCATCCAAGAGGCCCACGAAACGGCCACCAAGTACTCCCTGTCGGTTCCTACGTGGGAGACGCCCGCTACGCGCTAAGCGCGTCCTGCAGGACTGAAATAAAGTTTCTTCATTCCATTCCATTCCCCATGGCTGCCCAGTCCTCTGTTAGTACTCCTATCATTGAAGATGTTTTGTCTCAAGGTGATGACGTTTCCATCAACGAGGACTCAAACAGCACTGCAAGTGACACGGTCCTGCAGATAGACGATGATAGCGCTTCAAGCAACATTAGCCGGGACAGTCTAGATGCGTTTGTATCATCTTCGCTCAAGACCTCGGAGCCAAGTGCCACCAAATATCCAGCAGTGACTTGAAGGCTTCTGCAGAGACAAAAGTCCCCTGCGGACTTCAACGCGGCCCCAGATGCCCCGCGCTTCTGGAGGGTCAACTGGTCGTAACAAGTGATTGAGCTGCTTGCCCCCCACTCCCTGCGTCCGTTCATGCGTCCATCCATGCATCTGCCTGTGTGTCCGTTCATCATTAATTCAACACTCCAAGTGTAGTATCGTAAGGGCGAAGAATAAGACGATGCATGGCCAGAACAAGAAGGAACAATGTCTATTCACGAGGCTGCTGTCTTGGTTTTAATACCCTGGCCCGAGGCCGGAGCATGCGCCGTGGCGAGGGGTGGAGGCACGTGTTATCGGTATATTCTTCGGCGCGTGCACCTGATAATCTACGATATATCACTTCCTCCCCTCTGAGCTAAAACCTATCCGGCGGCTTGCGGGCACGGGTGGAGCGTCGGAGTGGGAGTGGTTCTGCCGTGGACCTTGGACTTGCTGGCTCGAAGCCCTTCAGGCCGGACAGACCGGCCTGAAGGGCTTCGCTGCTAGTTGACTGGATGCCGCTGGATGAGAGTGGCAATTGCTCCATGGCCATTGGCGTTTCGCACGGTTCTTTCTTAACCGGTGTCGACGAGTCGCGTGGTCGTACTTGATCGACGTGTCTACGTTGCACCCCCCTTGGCGTGTTAACGGTTAACAATCGCTTGCCTTCGACTGTTGTCACGGTTCCGGGTAGCCACCTTTGACCTAGCTGACTGTACTGTCGACTCCACACCTCCCTTCCTGGTGCAAACTCTTTCTTTCCAGAGTTCGGAACTCCGTTGACGGTAGCCTCCCTCTTCGCCCCGTCTTCCTCTGCCAGGTAGGTGCTCAGGCGGGTCCGTGGTTGGAATCCAAAAAGCCTTTCCGTGGGCGACTGCTCCTCTCGGGTCGGTGTTGTCCTGTAACGCAACAAAAATTTAGCAAGCCGACTTTGCAGCGTTCCCACCCGATTTTTCTTCAGGCCCTCCTTGATGGTGCGTACTGCCCGTTCCGCCAAACCGTTGGATTGCGGGTAGTATGGGGCCGTCGTTACGTGGCGCACCCCATTTTCCCGGAAGAACCGCGCTGTCTCTGCACTGGTGAATTGTGGACTATTATCCGACACGACAGTCCGTGGTATGCCAAATCGCGCGAAAATGCACCTAAGTGTGTCTACCGTAGTCGCTGCTGTCGCCGTCTTCAAGGGCACTGCTTCGATCCACTTAGTCTCGGCGTCGACGAGGACGAAGGTCATATGCCCTTCCACGGGACCAGCAAAATCCACGTGTAGGCGGTACCACCGTCTGTTGTTCTTTGGCCAGTTTGCCGGGACCTGCGCTGGGGGCATGGGCAAACACTGCACACATTGGGGACACCGTTTTGCAAGCATTTCAATTTCACCGTCTAGCCCTGGGTACCAGAAAATTGAGCGCGCGAGGTTCTTCATTGCCGTCATGCCTGGGTGCGTATCGTGCAACTCTTTCAAAACAAATTGCCGGGCAGCTTTAGGCAGAACCACACGGTGGCCCCAGTAGAGTATCCCGTTACTCACGGCCAATTCATGCCTCCGTGCAAAATACGGTTGGTACTGCTGTTCCTCTGAACCGAGACGCCTTGGCCAGCCTTGCAAGATCCAAGTCTTCACTTGCTGAAGTACGTCATCTTTGCTGGTGTGGTCTGAAATACTCTGCGCAGACAAAACAAAATCATCCATAGCCTGCGCATGCAGGACATATTCGGCTAGTTCATTTTCCCAGCCATTATCGCGAACCGGTAATGGCAACCGGCTTAGAGCGTCGGCATTTGCATTTAGCTCTCCTTTTCTGTATTCCAAGTCGTATTGATAAGCTGCTAAGAGCAGCGCCCAACGTTGAATGCGGGCCGCTGCCATTTGCGGAATGGGTTTATCTGGACCTAGCAAACCAGTCAGAGGCTTGTGATCGGTCACCAGAGTGAACTTGTTGCCAAACAAATAATCTCGAAATTTTACAACGCCGAAGACCAGCGCTAGTGCCTCTTTTTCCAATTGTGAATAATTACGTTCCGCCGACGTTAGAGTTCTCGAGCGGAACGCTATGGGATGATCCAGTCCTTGTATGCGGTGCGACAAAACTGCGCCTATACCCTCGGCCGACGCATGACACTCAAGCCGCAAGGGTCTTTGGGGGTCGTAATGCACAAGAAAGTTCGCCCTTCTCATGGCGCGCTTGGTTTCTTGGAATGCTGTTCTCTGTGCGGGCCCCCAACACCACAGTGCTCCTTTAGACAAGAGTCGGTGTAACGGGGCCAAAGTGGACGACAAGTTCGGTAGAAATTTGGAATAGTATGTGACCAGTCCTAAGAATGATTTAAGCTGGCTTACCGAAGTCGGTGGCGGTGCCGCTAGCACTGCTTCCAAATTGTCCTGCAGTGGGTGGAGGCCTTTTGCATCGATTCGGTGCCCTAGAAATACCACTTCTTTCTCCCGGAAGTGGCACTTCTCCTTGTTCAGTGTTAGGCCGTTCGCCCGAAGTCGTTCGAACACTTGCCGCAGTATCGTTGTGTCATACTCTTTTTCTGCTACAATAATGTCGTCCAGGTAAACTTTCACCCCTGGTATACCCTGCAGCACGGCTTCTATGCGCCGCTGAAACAGCGCAGGCGCTGAGTCAATGCCAAAAGCCAAGCGGTTGTAGCAGAAGAGGCCTTTGTGTGTATTCAACACAGTTATCTTCTTAGCATCATCATCCAGGGAAAGCTGGTTGTATGCGTTTCGTAAGTCGAGTGTGCTGAACACTTCGCCTCCTGATAGCGCCGCAAAGATGTCGTCAATTTTCGGAAGCGGGTACTGCTCTGTTCTTGTCGCTGGATTAACTGTTAGCTTAAAGTCCCCACACAGCCGGATGTCTCCGTTCTTCTTTACTACGGGCACGACCGGTGTTGCCCATTCAGCCACGCTCACTGGGGACAGCACGCCCACTTCCACCAGTCGGTCAATTTCGGCGGAGACTTGCGCTCTCATGGCATACGGGACTGTCCGAGCCTTTAGAAATCGAGGTTGCGCACTTTCCTTGAGGTACAGCTTCACCGGTGGTCCCTTACAGCATCCGAGGTTCTCAAAGAGGTCCGGAAACTCGTCAAGAAGTGCGGTTAGCTGGCTGTCGGCGTGAACAACATTCACCGAAGACGACGTGCCTTCTACTAGCAACATGCCTGCTTTGCGAAATTCCTCTATCGTGTCCCTTCCGCACAAAAGGGGCCCTCGATGGTCCACTACTATCAGCGAACTGCTCACCGTTACTGGTCCAAGCTGTACCTGCATGTCTACCTTGCCAACGACCGGCAACGGTCCCAGGAAACATGAAAGGCGTATTGGAGTTTTTTGCAGAGCCGGCCACCACTTGCGATGCTTCTTGTACAAGCTTTTGGGAATCACGCTTACTGGTGATCCAGTATCGACAATCATTCGCAGCCTACGGCCTTCCCACGTTAAGGTGCGCTCGATTGGCTGCACCAAGTGCTTATTGGCGGAACTGTGTGCAACGAGAGCATACAACCTCTCTTCTTCGCTTTCACATTCGGTTCCGTCTACAGCAAACGTTCCTGACCTGGGGGTGTGGGGTCTTTTGCAAGCCCTAGCAAGATGCCCTCTTTTACCACATTGATGGCATATGGATCTGCGATGTCGACAGGACGCCGTTGCATGCGCCCCTTTGCATCTGTCGCATGAAAGGCTGCAATTCTTCCTCCACTGTCTGCCTTGTTGCTGTATCACGTTGACGCCGCCACCTTCGGTCCGGGCGTATGAAGTACGCATGCCCCGAGCGTCTTCGTTCGCTTTCTCAGAAGCTAAGGCGAATTCTTCGGCTTCTTCACGAGTCAAGTTCTTGCGGCCCAGCAGGCACCGGCGCGTTTCCTCATCCCGAATCCCACAAACGATTCGGTCCCGCAACATACGGTCCAGTGTTGCCCCGAAATTACAATTTACGGCCAGTCTTCTCAGTTCAGCAATGTAGTACCGGACGCTTTCTTGCTCATCTTGTTTTCGCATAAAGAAAGAATAGCTTGCTGCTATTTCATTTGCCTGAGGGTTGAAATGTTCTTCCAAGCATTTCACAACGTCATCGTACGTCAAGGAGTTGATGGCGACCCCCGGCTGGTGCCCTTGCAATATCCGGACGGCACTGTCGCTCAACGATGAAACCAGTAGGGCCCGGCGTTTCGCTACGTCGGTAATATCGTTGCCCTCAAAGTAGGCTTCCAACCGGACACGATACGTGCTCCAGCTACTCACGGCGTCGTCGAAGGCAGGGGGTCGGGATCCCATTCTTCTGGTCTCAGCGTCGGAGTGCAATTAACCAGATCCCATTCTCGTCGCCACTGTAGTATCATAAGGGCGAAGAATAAGACGATGCATGGCCAGAACAAGAAGGAACAATGTTTATTCACGAGGCTGCTGTCTTGGTTTTAATACCCTGGCCCGAGGCCGGAGCATGCGCCGTGGCGAGGGGTGGAGGCACGTGTTATCGGTATATTCTTCGGCGCGTGCACCTGATAATCTACGATATATCACCAAGTACCACCATCTCGCATCTTTTCATCATATATTCCCCGTATAGAAGCACCGTCATCCAGCGGACATTCCAAGGACTAAACGAGAAGTGGCTCACGCACACTTTCTTACGGCTTCCGCTACGGGTCTACTTCCCATCTTTAATCACCTCGAGTTCATGGTATATACTAGTTCACTGTATTCATGACACTGCGGACCAACGCTGGCTAAACCTTTCTAAAATCAAGGAGGTTACGCCCAGCGAGTATAACGCAGCAACCTTTTCCTGTCAGATAGTGCTCAATGCACATGCCAATAGCTGCTAATGAGGAATGAGAGACAGGAGAATTCGGCTTTTAATTTCTTACGGCTTGCGCTTCGTATTTACTTCCCATCTTTAAAGGGGTCGTGAAACGGTTGATTTACAACGACACTGCGGCACCATCGGCAGCCACATGCGCTAACTGTATGATCAGCCAGAGTGGACCTGCCTAGACGCTCAGTTGCCTATCTAGAAACACTGAACTCTATGGCATATTGGGCACGCACAAAAAGTGCTCATCGGCGTCTGCCATACGTGATCCGCGTCCCACAAGGACGCTGCTTAATATGACGTCAGAGTTCAATATAGCGCTGATTGCTTATGACCAAGACGCTGACGAGTATCCCAGTTGCATGAACGCAAGTACCCAAACGTCTGGCGTTCCTCGATAGGCGAAGAATTACTTATGATGACGTCACCCAGTTAGTGCTTGTGGACGCCGGTGGCTTCGCATTGTCGCTTTAGAGTGGGCGTTTCACGACCCCTCTAAACACCTCGAGTTCATGGTGTATACTAGTTCATTGTATTCATGGCACGGCGGCTCAACGCTCGCTAAACCTTTCTAAAGCTAAGGAGGTTACTCCCTGCGAGTATAATTTGGCAACCCTTTCTTGTCAGATACTGCTCAATGTACATGCCAATGGCTGCTAATGGGGATCGCAGCATGCGCGTTAACTAAAAGCCGAATGCTCCTGTCTCTCATTCCCCATTAGCAGCTAATGGCATG
The DNA here is from genome assembly GCF_043290135.1 of Rhipicephalus microplus. Classification (NCBI taxonomy): domain Eukaryota; kingdom Metazoa; phylum Arthropoda; class Arachnida; order Ixodida; family Ixodidae; genus Rhipicephalus; species Rhipicephalus microplus. The sequence goes on along the minus strand of NC_134709.1, from coordinate 76,315,302 downwards.
TACATTGAGCACTATTTTTTATTGTTCAACAACGCACAGAAGAAATCTCCCTGGCATCACCTTGGAAATCAAAGTGTTATACTATGTGACATACTACAGCGGCTACGAGGGACGAACGGGTGTCGCTATAAGAAGCTTCTCCCCTTAAATTTCTTTTTTGCAAGAACAGCCAATCACAGTGCACTGAACGCGCGAGAGCCAATACCTCAGCCTGTTGTTGTGGATTGCGGAAACCTTGAACTTTAAAAGTAATAACGTTTAGAGTAAAAGCCACGAACAAAATAAAACATAAAAAATGGGCAGATTCCACATACAGTGGGATTCGATATTATGCGAAGCATGAATGTGAAAGGTTGATATGTCACAATAAGATGAGCACTACGCAATAAGGTGGAGATGAATGATGCCGTATATGACTTCCGTGTCTTAATTATCATGTTTGGACGTGTCGTTTACCTTTGTCATCTATTCACGTCACGTGATACCAAATTTAGTATATGTGGAGCTAGCGAAACGGCCACAAGCACGCTATGTGCGTGGTATGTTGTCATGGTCTTACATGATGCGCGTGTCAGGATTATCATGTTTGCACCATACATATATTTCACCATGCGTTGACGTCACGTATCACTAAATTTGGTATATGTGGAGCTAGCAAAACGGCTGCGAGCGCAACACGAAAGTCCCAATATAGTCCAATGTAGCATCGACGCCAGCGCACGCTGGGTACAGCGACACTACCTTAGCAAAACGCGAGCACTCTATAGTCTGACGCAGGCTTGACTGGCGCGACCAGCGTCCGTCTGCGTGGCCTGACGGCTACCGGCGCGAAATGCCCTGTGCTGCGTTTCGCGCCGATGCGTTACTCAGACAACCCTGCGTCTCCCTGTTTTCGCGATGGAGGGACGCCGGACGTGCTGAAACGCGCATACGTCCAAGCAACGCAGCGCGTCGCGTGCAAGCGAGTATATTGCAGGACCCACGCCTGGCGTGGCAACGCTGGCTTGACGCGACGAAATGACCGCCGGCGAGCATGCGCACTGCGTAACGTCTAAATGCATTGGTGCCTTGACTGTGGCATGTAGTCATGTTCTCACATAAAACGCATCTCATGATTATCATGCTTGTACCAGTCACATACCTTCGCTATCTATTGACGTCACGTAATACTGAATTTGGCATATGTGAAGCTAGTGAAACGACCGTGAGGGCATCATCAGTGAGGCATGTAGTCTTGTTGTTACATGACACCCATCTCATGTTTATCATATTTGCACCAGTATCATACCTTCGTCATCCATTCACGTCCCGTAATACCAAATTTTGTATAAGTGAAGCTAGCGAAACGGCCATCAGCGCATCATGAGCGTGGCATGTAGTCATGTTGTTACATGACACGCATGTCTTGATTTTCATGTTAGGATCTGTCGTTTGTCTTCGTCATCCAATCATGTCATACCAAACCAGCTTTTCAACATGTCATGTTAATGAATTTACCGCAAGAGCATCAGGAGCATCAAATGTAGATCATGACATTCATGACATACCTGTCATGATTTTCATGTTATGACTAGGTAAATGTGTTCTTCATGCAATCACGTTATGCCATACCAAGTTTAGTATTGATACCATTATAAGAATGGCGAGGAGAGCTAAAAGTCGTAGGCGAATAGATAGATGGATAGATAGATAAATAGATAGATAGATAGATAGATAGATAGATAAATAGATAGATAGATAGATAGATAGATTGATAGATTGATAGATTGATAGATAGATAGATAGATAGATAGATAGATAGATAGATAGATAAATAGATAGATACGCTCAAAGCCGCCGAAGTTTGCTAAAAAATGCTTCGCATTTAATATAAGATCATCTAGAATCAAGGGTACCTTAAGCAGGCGCAAGAGCCGGTGTATTGTGAGCGGCTGAGTAAGTTTTCACGTCCAGGCGATCCACCGGAGGCTCGGGACTTCTGGGACCACGTCGAAGTCCGCAGGGGACTTCTGTCTCTGGTGGGGGCTTCTGAGTCACCAGTAGATGTCCGGTGGCGTTCGGTGTGCCGGCTCTTGATTGAGGAAGGTACGAAGGCGTCTACACTGCCCTGGCTTATTTCACTGGGACTAGTGGGTTCATCGATTTCTAGGGGCGCCTTACTCGTAGTGCTGTTGGAGTCGTCGTAGATGCAAGAGTGGTCGTTTTGGGGTGCAGCCTCCTCGATGACATCTGAATTTGTGGTTGACTGAGCAGTCACGTGAGGAGGGTCAGATGCAATATTCCCATCTGAGACGCCTTCCTCAAGAGGTGCCTTGTCTGACGAAGGCTCACCCTACGGTTCCCAAAAAATGGCCACGGGACGCGCGGAACTTGAGTTTTCATAACTGTGTATAAAGAAAGGGGTTAATGATTTCGAGTACTTCGCACTTAACTATGGGAGAGCAGTGAGCCGTCTCTAATTTGGTTATTGAACGCTAATACGGAAGGAAAAGCTGTTTGTTTAGTAACAGTTATTAACATTCAAAGTACGAGGTACATTGGGAGAGTATAAAGCCGCCCCATGTGCCTGCGTTTAAAAAACAAAGGGAGAAACGATTTAGAGTACTACAGGTACTCTGCTATGGGGGAGCCTAAAGCCGTCCCGTGGCGTTTGATGCTTGATTCACAACTCAACTGGTGGTCTATAGCTGTGTTTAGAAAAAGTTTATTCTATCATAGGACGCAACAAACCTAAGGAACGAGCATCTGTACAACAAGCACAATAACAAACAAATGACAAAGCACAACATACATTACACATTTAAACAAAAGTGTCCAAGTCCGTTGGGTGTCCATCGTCCATGGTACTAATTACTGCATGCTCTACATATATACACTAATCACAATATGAACAATGTACATGATGGTATATGTACAGAATTCACAAGACTTGGTGAAGATGTTAGAAAATTTGTACAACAGGTATCAATATTCATAAAATATACATAACTTACAGCGTTAGAATAAAGTGCATATATACAAGAGATCACACCCAAATGGGACATGCACAAACACATAGAAATAGTAAACACATACTGAATACATGCACTAATCAGACATTTTCAGGTGACTTGGCTATAGGAACCAGGCCAGGTGGAAGGCTAATCGAACGCGTCTGTCAACTACGGAGAGAAAGCGGCATGACCAATGTGGCAGAAATTCTTCCTCCCCAAGGAAGAACAATTCGTCCGACAGAAACTATAAGAGTTCAGAGCAGAGGCGTTCCAGAATCGGAAAGAGAGCACGGCGACGATGACCTGCCGCAACAGCTTCGCACCTATTACGCCACAAACAAAAAGCTCCCGCAGCTATTAGAAGGCGTGCAAAGAAACTACGCGAGCAGCTACCAGATGTTAGAAAGCGATTAACACTTAGGCCACGAAAACAAGTGGTAACTGATTTCCAAAACACCTTTGGAATGACGCATTGCTGCAGCACATGCTAGTTAGACTCTAGTGATGGGCAGTTAGGACAAGTGGAAGATGGGACCATGCCCCACTTCTCCAGTCTGTCTCGTGTTGGGGGTACTGTCCATCCAAGACGCCACATAAAGCCACGGAGGTGACCAGGCAAAAACGATGCCGTTATCGCGCTCCACGAGACATGTCTCGATCGTGCTGAGATGGGCGAGAGTAACCAGAGGAAGCAGAAGAGCCGCCGTTGTATTTACAATGCCGCTTTCGAGAATGTCCACATCGGTACAAACCTGCTGCGCATGTCGATAAAATGCTACTGCCGTTGAGTAAAATGCAGGCACGGGAAGTGTTTGCTGTGCTGAATTAAGCCGTGCATCTGGTAGCAAATAGGGTATCCTGGGGCCTAATAAATAGCAGGCAACATCACGCTCGGGGCACTGATCACCATGCAACAACCGAAGTAAGAATCGTAGGGCAAGCAGCCGGCAGCGAAGAGAGACGGATGGGAATGCGAATCCACCGCAGTTTCTCGGTTGCCCAAGAGCTGCTCGGCAAACCAGCTCTGTTCCACCCGACCAGAAAAATGAGCCAATGAGGGATTGCAACGACCTAGTGATTCGTAATGGGGGCTTTAATACATGAGATATGTACCATGCACAGCCGCAAAACACCGTCTGTGCTAAATGCCTTCTTTCGACCATCTGCAAATCATTCTCTTGTGCTTCCCGGACGTGTTGTTTGACAACTTCGACTACTGCATTCCATAAGGAGGCTGATATGCCGTCGCAAGTATAATCAAGCTCCAGAATGCGAATGGAGTCACTACTCACAAGAAACATATGCAAAAGAATTGGTTGAATGAGTTGTCTAACACAGTGCTTTAGATTTACATATAGTTAGTTTCAGCATCAACTATGTTACATGTTTTTTTCAATAATCTAATAAACATGTGCTTTTATATAAAGACTTCTATCGACTGTAACAAAATATAAGTTTCATTGCTGCAAGGGACGCGAATCCTTATGTAAAACTCTTCTCTATTTCAAAGGGCTCTGTCGCATGATCGTGTTTTACCGCTAAAAATGCAATTTCCTTGCGCATGTGACACGTGGCCGCTGCTGACTCGATGTAATTGGCAAGTGGTCTGTAAAAGCTGCCAGCATGCTTGTCCGCTCTGTGTTGCTTTTGAGGGGCACACCTTGCCTGTGAAACTGCAGTCATTCTTGTGCGCCAACATTTGGCGTCCTCGTGAATTCTTACATCAAAGGTGTTTTTGTGCACGCTATGCAACTATATGCGTTCAGTGCGTTTACTAAATGTTACGTTTTCTATCGCAACGAGGAGGTGTGACTGCGAGATGCGAAATAAATAAATAAATAAATAAGGTAAACTACTGTTTCCTTTCTAGTTGGGTATTGAAAGATGCCCACAGCGTCCAAAGACAAGTGTCATATCGACTGGACAATATAGCCTCGTTTGTGCAACATGAATATATGCGAATAGAATGCATCCGATTGGGCAGTGGTCACATGGGCCACTTGCCCCTCCCACCTTGCAGCAAATCATGAGATCACAGGCGCAAGTCATTCGCACTCTTTCACTGTCATCGTTGGACGACCGTGATGGGATGGGGACGGCGATAGCTATCGACTGGTTACCGGTGATGACGCTGTCGATCGTTTCGACGGTGTGAACGTGATCTTGCGTAAGAGGCGCTTATCATAAGGGGTTTGAAGGGTGCTCAAGTTTATCCTTAAAGCATAATATATTAATATTATTATTATTATTATTATTATTATTATTATTATTATTATTATTATTATTGGTATTTCACACGCCCAGTAACATTCATAAGTTTTCTGGTGCAGTGGAAGCAAAAAAAAATCAATACAAAGAAGCAATACAATACGGTCTAGGAAAAAAACACATAAAAAGAGCAAAAACAAACAGACAAAAAGACATCAGCGCAAGATCGTAAGAATCAAAGACAAGCCGAAAATTGTGGAATGGCAGTGAAAAATAAAGAGGATTCAACACAACTACGTGGAAGCCTTCCTTAAAGACAGAAAAGGGAAGAATCTGTACATTGTGACAAACCATGTTAAGACAGGGCAGAGCTGTGATAAAAACACTTACAGTTATCTGTAAAGAACTTCGAGATCCTAAAAGCTCCCATAATGTAGACTTTGTATTCTGTGAGCGGATGAGTGTCGAAAGAAGTGGGAAGGTACATGAAATGTTAGATCCTTTTTGGTTAACTTACGCGGAATACGAAACTTTACAAAACAAAAAACAAATGGCAGGGTGTCATACCCTTAATTATAGTTTGTAAAGAAATAAAATAACAGCGCGATTTTGTCGGCAATGAAGTGATCGCAATGATAATAATGTGACAGTGTTAGCATGAGATCCAGAGTCATTTTTACCAACATGATAATTGAAATTGCTTACAAAGTTTTTCTGAGCTCGCTCAATGGCATCCCTGCCAGATTTAGTGATTCCATTCCAGATCACACAAGCATGCTGAAATTGAGGAATACATAATTCGGGGTACAATTTTTGGTGGCTAAACGAGAACTGAATTCTCGAGCGATTCTTCGAAGTCAGCTGACAGAACGAAGAACTCGAGTTAAAGAACCCCAGGGGTCAACATTTCCAGAGCCCTTCACTACGGCGTCTCTCGTGGTGGTTTTGGGACGTTAAACCCTACAAATCAATCAGCCAATCAATCACTCATTCAATCTAAGACCTCCCGTGCCCTTATGTTTAGTGTGATGATGATGATGAACAAACTTTCTTTAATTAGCAGAAAGGTCCTCTTCCCCTTTCAGGTGCGAGAGGAGAAGAGAGGATGTTTAGTGTGAGCAGAAAAATTTATCATGCTATCAAAAGGAAAACCAAGATCACTGAACGCATGAAATTTACATAACGACACGGTATCGACAGAGCATGAAAATGACACGATTAATGTTACTTACTCTATTTCATCGGCGAGAAATGCAGCATGTCGCATTTAGCGCCAGTTGCCATCGGGACACGCCGATGGACGCTGGTCGCGCCTGGCGTCAGACTGTAGAGTGCTCGCGCTTTGCTAACGTAGCGTTCCTTAGCCCCGCGTACGCGTGCGTCAACACTCCGTTGGAGTATATTGGGCCCTTCATGATGAGCTCGTGGCCATTTTGCTAACTCCACATATACCGAATTTGGTGGTAAGTGACGTCAATGGATGACGAAACGTATGACTTGTCCAAACATAATAGTGACACTCGTGTCATGTGAGAACATAACAACATACTACGCCCATAGCGTGGTCGAGGCCGTTTCGCTAACTCGACACACACTAAATTTGGTATCAGGTGACGTGAATAAGCGACGAAGCTAAAAGACACATCTAAACATGATATTCATACCGCGGAAGTCATGTACGGCATCATTTACATCCACCTTGTAACGCTGTGGTGATTTTAAAGCAACGTATCAACATTTCTCCTTCATGCTTCGCATATCATCGATTGATTGATATGTGGGGTTTAACGTCCCGAAACCACTATATGATTATGAGAGACGCCGTAGTGGAAGGCTCCGGAAATTTAGACCACCTGGGGTTCTTTAACGTGCACCCAAATCTGAGCACACGGGCCTACAACATTTCAGCCTCCATCAGAAATGCAGCCGCCGCAGCCGAGATTCGAACCTGCGCCCTGCGGGTCAGCAGCCGATTACCTTAGCCACTAGACCACCGCGGCGGGGCTCACATATCATCGATTTCCACTGTACGTGGTATCTGCCAATTTTTTTAAAAAAACGTTTATTTCAGTAAACACTACACAGAGTTTCACTTGAAACCGTTCTTTCAGCACCCACGTCGACACCCGTTTCAATCGGGTAAACGCCATGCGCACCACTGCTGCTTTGCATCCCTTCAGGTTTCCCTTCAAGGAGGTGGTCCATAGTTTTTTTAGTTACATCCCTTATAGTTCCATTGGCATCGTTGTCTGTAAGTTTTCATTATTACTTCCTTCAATGTCAGTCACGATGTTAACTATTTCAACTCTTGGCGCTTTTCTTTTCTCTTTTAGTGCCTAAGTGACATAAGAAAAGGAACCCAAATTATGCATAGGTTGATGGAAGTGACTCCGAAGGGAAAAAATTTGGACCTGAATCGACAAAGCATAGGTTTTCTTACTGGCTTGCTTTTAACCACGTACATCGTTCCCACGAACGTTTTTCTGCTGCGAAAGAAACCAGTTGTAAAGGACCTTCCATGCATGCGGTAAGCGAAGAAAAGTAGTGGAGGGTTGTTAGGGTATGGCGTGACTGGTGGTCGTTTGAGCAACCCCTACGCAAAATGACCTCAATTCCCCCAAGCCTGTTGGGTTGCTAAGTCGGCCAAGTTTTCAGTTTCGCTACTTCCCTGCGTTCACACGTAAAATGCTTTGTACTACGGCTTGTTCGGCAAATCTGTTGTGAATAAAACGCTGAACCCTAAAAAAAAGAAAGAAAAAGAAATTCAATTCAAAAGCAATACCTACTTCTGCACACATCAATGGGCTTCCTGAAATTCTATATCCCAAATGGCTCAATGTAAGGCACCATGTTGGTTACGGTGTTCGGCTGTGAGTCGGAAGACGTAGGATATATCTCCGCTACGGCAGTCTCATTTCTGTGGAGGAGAAATACGATGGGCTCGTTTTTACAAATTAAGGTGCACGTCAAAGTACACAAAAGGGTCAGATCGTCCTGAGCCCTCTGATTCGGCACGTGTGATAATTACGGCATGATTATGCGGCGTAAAACTCAAGATACTTTCAATAATAATAGTCCCCATGTGTGAACAATTGAAATGAGTTTCACCTTAGACTTTTATAGCCTGCTCGAGCCAGTGGATCAAGCTAGCTGCATCACCAATGTTAGTCGTTTGGGTACATGACACTGCATGAAAAAAAACACACTTTAAAATCAACTCTACCACTGTGTCTAAAGGTGGGCCGCTCCGTCATCCTGTGCTACATTTTGTGTTGAAACCACTGCAGAGTCACAACTGCGCTGAACAAAATCACGTTGAAATCGTTAGCAAAGATAGCGAGCATGTTCTCCTTACGGTGAAACCCATTCCACGGAAATCTGTTAAGCTATTGTTCTCACTGTTCACATTCTAACAGACCCAAGTAAACTTTCTGAAGTGTTTGTCCAGAAATAAAAAATTAGTGGTATTGAGACCAGTGATCAGCGACCATACCTAACATGGCGAGGCAACTCCAACCGTGATTAAGTGGCACCGTCGGCGCCAAAGTGAATCAAAAAAAGCCAATGACTGCTTCCGCAGCGCCCCTTTAACGCCCTCCTGCACACCCTGATTTGTAACGCGGAATGTACACGGCTGGTATGAAAAAATACAATGTCATTTATGGATTTTGGGAGTTGCGCTTGACCTGCATTGCCGAAGGAGCAGTCACGCGGATCAATGACGGCCGCTTCAAACCTGAACAACATGGAAGGCATGGACACAACTAATGCAGCTTTGGCTACGTTGCCCTAATCGCAGTGGCATGCAGCTTCGCAGTGCCCATCGGCCATAGTAAACACTGAATCTCCGACTGTCATGTTGCTAGAAGAACACAAAAGAATTCACATAATACTTTAGTCTATTTACGACACACTTCGCGTGTTACTTACCCCAGGTGGTCGAAATTTCCGGAGCCCTCCACTACGGCGTCTCTCATAATCATATGGTGGTTTTGGGACGTTAAACCCCACATATCATATCGCGTGTAACTTGCTTGGCTGGAATTCTCATACGCCGAGCCCCTGCAACAGGTAATCGATGTTCTATGTCAAGTGCTTCTAAGCCTTCAGTAGGCTCCTTGACCCGATGATCAACAGCAGAACGTGATACTTTTGCAGTCTTGTGTGCACTACTATGGAACGCAGCAATCTAGTCAAAGCTCACGCGTACCTTTTTTTTTCTTTTTTTGCGTTCCCTTCTTTCTGTTCTTTTAAACGGGTCGTGCAACACTTTTTGAGCCTGGTCAAAAAATGCTGCTGATCTGCAGTTTAGGCTCCTGAGAACACGCGAGCAAAATATCCATGACTTATTGTCAATCGCAGCCCGTGGCATGCGATAGACAATAAATGATTTTTATCAGCCATTGGCTGCTTTGAATGCGAAGAACTTGGTCGTGAAAGGAATCGCCTCGGAACACCGTGACTTCTCCACGCGTGCGCACGCAATCACACTGACAAAAGCTGCGTATTCGAAAGAAAAATGAAAAAAAAGTGCTCAACGTCACGAGGGACAGGTGACCTATTTTCTTTGCCCATGCCATCCCCCCCCCCCCCCCCCCATTTATTCCTGCTTAGCTTCCAGCGCTTTCGTCGGGACGAGAGAAGAGGGAATGTGATTGCAGTGTGCGACTAATCTTCGTTACTCCGCTCGTACGGAACAGATTCTGAAAATTTTTTTGTGACGTTGAATTTTTGAAGCAATAAGCTATTTTAGCGAATCTACTTTATGTTTACATGAGCATGTGTTTCAGGACTCCCTTTATACCCCCCCCCCCTATGGTAGCGAACCGAACCCGCATCTTGTTGAGTTTCCTGCTTTTTCTTCGTCTTCCTCTACTTCCTCTGTTTAAGGCCTATAGCTTTTAAGGCCAGAATGTCATAGCACTGACAATATAATGCCATGAAAGTACCAATCTTGACTAGGAAGTACTGCGAAGCCTACAAGTCTGCCCTGGCTCTTCCTAAAGCCAATCATGCGGAATTAAATTCAGTATATTAGTGGCCAACCATACTAAACATGTGACTACTACTAAAATAAAAAAAATAAAAAATGGCAGGATATCCACGCAGTGAATGATGGAGAGTGGGCTGAAGAATTCGTCCGTCCATTCGTTCTTGCTTCCGTACGTCCATGCGTCCGTCAGTGTGACCGTCCATGCATCCATCAGCCCGTCCGTGCGTGCGTATGTTTGTGCGTCCGTCCCTGCGTTCGTCCATGCATCCGCCCTTGCGTCCGTTCATGCGTCCATCCATGCATCTGTCTGTGTGTCCGTTCGTTCATGTATTCAATACTCCAAGTACCACCATCTCACATCTTTTCATCATATATTCCCCATATAGAAGCACCGCCATCCAGCGGACATTCCAAGGACTAAACGAGAGGTGGCAGACGCACACTTTCGTACGGCTTGTGCTTCGGGTCCACTTCCCACCTTTAACCACCTCGAGTTCATGGTATATACTAGTTCACTGTATTCTTGCCAATGCGGCCGAACGCTCGCTAAACCTTTCGAAAACCAAGGAGGTTACGCCCAGCGAATATGACGTAGCAAACTTTTTCAGTCAGATAGTGCTCCATGTACATGCCAATGGCTGCTAATGGGAAATGAGAGGCGGAGAATTCGTCTTTTAATTTCTTACGGCTTGCGCTTCATTTCTACTTCCCATTTTTAACCACCTCGAGTTCATTCATGGTACATACAAGTTCATTGTATTCATGGCACTGCGGCTCAACGCTCGCTAAACCTTTCTAAAGCTAAGGAGGTTGTACCCAGCAAGTATAACGCAGCAACCCTTGCTTGTCAGATAGTGCTCAATGTACATGCCAATGGCTGCTAATGGTGATCGCAGCCTGCGCGTTAACTAAACGCCGAATACTCCTGTTTCTCATTCCCCATTAGCAGCCATGGACATGTACATTGAGCACTATTTTTTATTGTTCAACAACGCACAGAAGTCTCTCATCGGCACCACCTTGGAGGTCAAAATGTTATACTTGTTACATACTACGAGGGACGAACGGGTGCCGCTATAAGGAGCTTCGCCCCTAAAAGTTGGATGCGTAACACAACGATTTCGTGTGTGATTTATTAGTGTTATCTGGTAAACATGCATCAATTTTAAATTTGTATTTGGTATTGAATCCGTACATTCGGTAGTACAAAACAGCAATTAGGTGCCTAATGAAACGCCTTTCAGCTTCTTTTTCTGAAATTTATGAAACGCTTCAACTAACGGGCCACATTAACAAATTACGAAGCTGTAATGTTAGTTATAGGATGCAGAGAGCAGATATTTTATTTTGTTTCAGCCTTTCCATGAAATCAATGGGCAGCCTACTTTGTGATTAGTGCTTACGCTCTCCACCATTGCACTTTTTCTATAAACAAGTGACCCTCCTTGCACACTCTTTTCTCAAGAAATGTCCCGCCTGCATGAAAAACGAAGGAAATACAGCTTCGTCACATTTCTCTCTTTCCCACTAAAAGCCTCATTTTATTGTGTAACTGATACGAACTGTCCCAGATACTGAGCAAGGCAGTTTTTTGCATTCTTTGAAGCAAACGTGACATCAATTCTGCTCTTTGTGTCATCCTTTTTTGCCGCGAACGATAGTGCAGCATTACACCACAAAAGAAGCAAGCGTGTTCTATGGGCAGCTGCAAATGGCCGCGCGTGTGTGGCTGGGCTCGCAGCTTCGGTGTTCCGGCGTTAGAAAATTTGTCATTCTTTCCCCGTCCTTGTCTGACGTTGACCCATAATTTAAGCCGTCGTCCACCCCTTACAGAAAAGGTGATTTTGTGGCAAAGCTCTCAAGACACATGCGTGCTTCAGCTTCTCCTTTTTTCATATTACTACGCTGCAGCGAGAGTTCGTAAAAAAAGGGGGAGGAGCTCAGTTGGTGACGTGCAGAAGCTTAGGCGAAAACGTCCGCACTGAGCGAGGAATCCAGAATCGCGCCAACCGTGCATTACAACACAGCAGATGGTCGTCACTGGATGGATATCCTGTTGAGTGTGGCTTTTAATTGCTGGAAGCCTGAAGCTCTTTCCGTTCTGCATTTATAGCTTGAGTAACTTTACTGAAACTTCGAAGACAAGGAGAACACTGCCAACTTTTCCCGTGCTATGGTTCGCCAGGCGACAGTTTCGAACCGGATTACTTACGAACCAGAAGCGTGTTAGCAATCCAAATAGGCGCGGAAGAGTCTAAAAACCTGGGTGTCACGGGCACTGCGATAGCTAAGGTGTCCAGAGGGCAGAGAGAAGTATTTTAGAACGAGGTATAGTCACGAAAACGCCGATAGCCGTGGCACTGCAACCGAGTTATTCTTCACGGTTCTATGTCTAGAACGGCCCTGGTTTAGCTCTCTGTTATATTTGTTCATTTCCTTTTCTTGACCGTTGAATGCATCAATGTCGGACTACTGAAACTCCCAACTGAAATGCGATGATTTGACAAATGAATGCGCAGGAAAATTAATTAGTTTACACGTGGGCTTTAACGTCTTAAAAGCACCATTAAATTATGGGAGACGCCATCGTGAAGGGCTCCAGAAATGTTGACCACCGGGAGTTCTTTCGCGTGTGCCCAAATCTGAGCACACGGGCATACAGAATTTTCGCCTCCATCGAAAAAGCAGGCACCGCAGCGGGACTCGACACCGCGTCCAGCGGGTCAGCCGCCATGTACCTTAGCCACTAGACCACCGCGGTAGGGCTTCAGGAAAAATTCTCAGTTACGAAAATGTATTGCAGCGCTATGGTAAACATAACGGCTACGGTATATTGAGAGGTTTTCTAAAGAGAGCAAATAAACATAAAGTAGATATTGCCACGTTTCTTTCCATAAGTTTAGTTATCATCCCGTTAAACTACGTTCAGCTCAAACCACGCCTGCAATGTTCTAAAAGCCTCGAGGCTGTAGTAGATGGTTTTGTTGAGATTATGCTCACCTTGTGAAGATTACAGTTTATCTGGAACCTACGTCGCCGACAGTGATAAAGCTAGAACATGCTAGTTTTCAAATGCCGATGCGCTTCGCTGCTTGTCAGTTGATCGACGGCCGACACTCTGCGCGCCACTATCAGTGCCAGCGTCTTGCTGTAATCTGACTTTCCTTTTACGTGTCCACAAGTTAGGCCCAAATAAACAGTTTATTATCCGACCTTCAGTCTGCTTTCTTTGTCCACGTCATGACTCCGTGTCTTCTGGTGGAGGTGCTGCTCCTTCCCTGTACCGGACTCCCCCGTCAAGCCGGGAAGCCAGCGCCACTCGTGAAGACATCGACGACAACCTTTAGAAGCGAACAAGCCGCAGGCAACAATGTCTACCGTCAGAGTTCAGGCATTTACCTAAGAAGACCCGGCAGAGCAAGACACTGACCAAGGCCGTAGCAACGATGACAGACCCTGTGCCGTCTACACCGATCCTGCTCCGGCAACCCAAGGAGTGGCCGACCTTCCACGGTTCAGCCCTTGAAGCCCTAGAAAGTTGGCTAGAGGATTACGACTGAGTGGCCATTTTCAATGCTTGGACTAGCGAAGATAAGCTTCGCCATGCGTACTTCGCCTCCCAACATGCCGCTTGTACGTGGTTCGAGAACCAAGAGTGAACCCTGACAACATGGGAGGCATTCAGCACAAAGCTCCTCGCTACAATCATGAGCGTCATACGCAAGGAGAAGGCCGAAGCGCTGCTTGAAACCCGGGCGGAGCTTCCAAACGAAAGAGTGATTCTCTTCGCGGAAGAGATGAGCAAACTCTTCCGGCACGCCGACCACGATATGCCTGAAGACAAAAAAGTTCGCTTCCTCATGCCAGGAGTGAAGCGGGAGCTGTTCGTGGGTCTGATGCGAATCCACCGTTACTGTCGAGGCATTCATCTCCGTACTGACCACGATTGAAAAGACGCTGGAGATGTGCACCCGACAATTCAATCGCCACTCGACGCCAGAGTACGCAGAAACGCAACCACTCAGCTCCGACGGCCTGCGGGAGACTATCCGAGCGATTGTGCAGGAGGAGCTGCGCAAGCTGTTACCTTCAGCGCAGCCTCAAGCGGACTCGATCGCCGACATTGTCCGCGAAGACGTTCGGCAATCGCTTGGGGTTTACGAAGCACAGCAGCCTCAGCCGCAGGCGATGAGCTTCGCTGATGCAGCACGACGCTATACACGCTCCCCCTTCACGCCCATGTCAAGAAACCGCACCATCGCCGTCGACGGTATGCCGTACACCCGCTGGTTAGCACTAGAGTTACTGTATATGCTACCTTTAGGTAGCGGAGTTGGGCCAAGGTACGCCATCTTGGGTTTAAATGTGTTGCGCGAAAGCCACTCACCAACCGCGTAGGAGCAGCACTCGCACTTATAGCGTGGATTTTATTTCTTGCTTTCTTTTCTTTCTATTGTTCATGAAGGCACGAGGCAAACTCAGTTTCTTTCGTCATGCCTGGAAGCCTGCATTTTATGTTTACGTTTTTGGCAAGTAATAATGAAAAACGTGCGTCAGCTCATTGAACCAGTGGTACATATGTATATTTATAGTAGGCCACAATATAGCTTCGGCTTCTTTTGGACTTTTTCCCATTTACATATATAAAATTATTTTTCACTCTTGATCGCTACGGAGCCAGGAATGAAATATATTGATCGCGTTGGGCTGATTCGTTAACTGTGCGAGTTAACCAGCTAAAGCTTGGTATTCTGCAACTGAATCAAGCTGGATAGCAATCGAGAGTGGCCGTGCAACGCCCGCGTTAAATGCACATCTCGTATTACGATCATATTATAATCGCCGCTCACAACAATTTATGTTATTCGTCGTTCAAAAACTTTGTTGTGTCCAACATTCTTTTCGCCTAAGGTTTCAAAGCTGCATTCAATTCACGCACTAGCAGCAACACCTTGCTGATTCAAATAGTTATGGTTTAAATTCTTCCTTTATTTTTAGCATTTTAACTATTAGACTAATTTGTACGTATGCAACTGACACACGCTGCCCAACTCTGCACGTGTAACGTATTCACTACTGCATCTGTGGTCAATACAAATAGAGCAAATTTTGTAGTGCCGCGAGCCGATAAAAAAAGGCCAAGTGCATGGGCGTCAGCAGAGAAGTGGAAAAGGGGCTCTTGCCCCCCTCAAGCCACAACAGCACTTGCCCTCACCGAAGCAAGACCCGTGCTCTTGCTCTCCCTAAGCCGCAATGCAACAATGGTTTGCACCCTCAAGAGAAAATCCTGCCGACGACAATGGCCAAGCGTTTGTTCCTTCCGACTGAACACTAATCTCTCTATATAGCAACACCCGTTGCACCTGCGTCTAATCGCATGGGCTCTACGTAGTACAATTCAACACAGAATGCATTTGCTGCCGCACTTCTTGTGACCAACCGGCAGCATAGCTACATTACCGAAGAAGCGCGGCTAGAATCACAACAGCCGTTGTCGACCCCGCTTGATCTACCCGGAATCTGCGTAGCATTGGCTTCTCCGCAGTGCAAATGAACCACCTATGACCACGTGATGGCGCTCGGCGAATAGGGGCGCTGAACTCCTGTAGGTAGAGCGAGTGGTGCCCAGAAAACAGTGGCGCAACTCTGCTACCTAAAGGCAGCATATACAGTAATTCTAGTTTAGCACAACACTCCGAGGAAAACCAACGTGTAGCGTGCCTCCGACCACCGAAGGTCTCTGCTACCACTCCGGAGAAGCTGGCCACACTCACCGCCGCTGCTAGTACCATCAGATGGGACTGCGTAGTTTTGCCGTAGATGCGCCGCGTCCAACATGGGGGGAAAGACCACGTGACATTATCGACTACCTCGTAGTAGCGCAGTGGACACACCGAGGATCTCATTCGCCGTCACCCGGCCGCTACATGCCGCCTCACCGCCGGCCGTGCCCGAGAATGGTCTCCTAGCACTTATTCGGGAAACTAAGTGCAGCAACCGCTGGAGGTGCCGTTGCTGTGCGATGAACTACTGAAGATCCTTCGACGATGGTACTTTCCAAACACGACGCGAACCAGGGAAAGCCTGGACGACGAAACCCCACGTACTGATGACGACATTACGATGCATCAAGGAAGCAGTGAAGAAAACCGAAGTAGCCGTGAACCAACGCCACAACCGAACCAAAGCGCACGACGATGAACTAGCGACTTGGACGTAATGTTCGACGGTCACAACGCCACCACTCTTGTGGACAGTGGGGCCGACTATTCTGTCATCAGTGTGCCTCTCGTGACGAAGTTAAAGAAAGTGATGGCTGCTTGGCAAGGCCCTGAAATCCCGACCGCGGGGGGTCATGTAATAACGCTGGCTGGAGTTGGCACAGCAAGAGTCACAATCAATAACCAAACTTATCTCGCCAGCTTTCTCATTCTACAGCACTGCTCTAGGGATGTGATACTTGGGATGGACTTCTTAAGTCAACACGGCGCAGTCATCGACCTAAGGTCAGAGGCAATAACACTATCCACAGAAAAAGCACTGCCACCGCACAGGCCCTCAGGGAGGCACGCTATGAATGTGCTGGAAGAGCAAGTCACCGTTCCTCCTCGCTCCAGCGTCATTATTTCCATAAGCACTCAAGAATCAATAGACATTCAAGGCTTCGTTGGAAGCGACCAGCACCTGTTGATCAACCGCGAAATTTGGGTCACCAGAGGATTATGCTACGGGGAGGTAACGCATGAGGGATGCTTACGAACTTCAGCAATAAGTACAAGCACTTGAGCAAAGATACGACGGCTGCTCACATCGAAGAAATACTGAAAGCCAGCAACGTTCTCGCTGTCATTTATTCTGCCGAATGAACCATGACGACTCAAGCGCTTCAACCGGCTTTCGACGTTAATCCGAGCCTTACGACGTACGAACAAGAACAGCTTAAAAACTTACTCCTGAAATACAAGAACTGCTTTTCGTCATCATCAAGAATTCGACAGACTCTCGTCGCGAAACATCAAATCGTAAATGAAGAAAGAACCAGGCCACTCCGTCAGAGCCCGTACAAAGTGTCGACGCTAGAAGGCGAGGCTACAAAGAAACAAGTCGACGAAATGCTGCGCGACATCATTCAGCCTTAAAACAGTCCATGGGTGTCACCGGTGGGGTTAGTGAAGAAGAAGGACGGAACTTAACGCTTCTGCGTCGAGTATCGCCGCCTGAACAAAATGACGGAGAAGGACGTTTACTTGCTCCCAAGGGTAGACGACGCCCTACATCGCCTTCACAATGTGAGCTACTTTTTTCGATGGAGCTTAAGACAGGCTATTGGCAAATCTTAGTCAACGAGAAAGACCGAGAAAAGACTGCCTTCATAACGCCGGATGATTGTTCGAGTTCAATGTGATGCCCTTTGGTCTGTTCGGCACTTGCGACTTTCCAACGAGTCATGGATACGGTCCTGGCTGGCTTGAAGTGGCAGAAAAGCCTTGTTACTTAGATGACGTCGTTGCGTTTTCGTCCAACTTCAACGAACACCTCCAGCGCCTCGAATCCGTACTTCAACAAGTCAGGCTGGACTTACACTAAATCTAGAAAAATGCAGCTTCGCGTACAAGGAGCTCCTGTTTTAGGGTCACGTGATCAAGTCTGGAACACGCCCAGACCCACGGAAAATAGCTGCCATCGCTGCCTTCCCGGCACCCGCCGACAAGAAGATCATGCACCGATTTCTCGGCTTGTGCGCCTATTACAGACAGTTCGTCAAAGTTTTTCACAGATCACCAAGCCACTAACGCAACTCAGGAAGACCGACGTCAATTTTAAATGGGATACAGCACAAATCGAAGCGTTTGAGAAACTCGAAAGACGCCTGCATACACTGCTAGTACTTGCACATTTCGACGAATACGCCGAAACTAAGATACACACCGACGCAGGCTGCATAGTAATCGGCGCCGTCTTTGTACAAAAGACCGACGGCCTGGAAAAGGTTATCAGTTATGCTAGCCGGTCGCTATCAAAGACCGAGGCCACCTATTCCACAACCGAACTGGAGTGTCTTGCCTTGATCTGGGCAGCGTCGAAATTTCGCCCTTATCTCCGCGGCAGGCCTTTCAGTGTTGTGAGCGACTACCACGCCCTGTGTGTGCCAGATTACTTGAAGGACCCTTCAGGTCGCCTCGCACGATTGAGCCTAATACCCGTGACACACGGGCAAAAGTAAAGTACTTTGAAGTAAACCCCTTTTGTCGCCTAAGGGGATCATTTGCAGAAAGGAGTGGCGCTGATGACACACGGCACCGGACTACTGCTTTAGGTGGTGCCTCAGTAGAACACAGCAGAAAAAATGGCGCTCTTTGCAAGAAGCAAGATTGGAAATATTAAAAAAAAATCTGCGCATGTACATCACATTCAGCGACGCCGGAGCATAAAACCGTTTTTTTTATTGTCTGGTGGCTTATAATGCGCATACCTGTAATTTTCTTTCGCTTTTTTGCGTTTTTAGCAGCAACTTAAGTTCGTCTGGCAACTATGAACAGTCGGTGTGTTGCTGTTTTTGTTTTTCGTTGTGCTTTTTACATGACTGCGTCCAGCTGGGTCAGTGACGGCGTGCCTCGCTTCATCGTGGTCCTGCGATGTCTCAGCGCAGAGACAGAGATAAAGCAACAGTTGTGGTGGGCCTGACTCTTGTCGCCCTCGGCTCCATCGAAGATGAGCTAAACGCTGCGAAGGCAATTTTGCTGTGAATTTGCGCCCGTGTACGGGGAATACCGGCGTCGGTGAGGCTCTCGGCCATCGCCTGGTACACTCCACCGCTATGCTTTTGCCTTTGCAAGGCGTCCAAATGGTCCTCCCATAGCTTTATCAGCGCCCAGGTCTTCTTTTCAGTCCACTGGACGCGCGGTTTTTTCTTCACCGACTGAGCCGACTCCACTGTTACAAGATACTACGTCACCGACACAGCAACTGCCGCTGCCAACCCTAACATGATCGCGCTAGTGACGTAATGCAGGCGTTTGAGAGTATGGACAGACTATAGGCCTTCACTTTTGAACAAATCGCACTGCTGCTGAAAATGAAAACATTTTCTCAGCGCAAAAAAATACTGACAGGGCACCGCAGTGTTGCAACACGTTTTCTTCTATTGATAAATTATACACACTGTATGCGAGAGTACTCCCTTCCTGCCAGAAAAGTAGATGCGGGATCTGCTTTTGCGAAAAGGATCTTTGCCTGAAAGGAGTTACTCCTTTGTCGTGTGTCAATGCGCCCAAACGCCTTTCCGAAAGATGTCCCCTTGTCTAAAGGACTTCAGGGTGCCCGTGTGTCAGGGGCATAAGACTTCAAGAATACGACATTACCATCATTTACAAGTCTGAAAGGAAACACTCTGACGCTGACTAACTGCCTCGTGCCCCAATCGATCCACCACCACCGGAAGATCAGGATGATGAGTACTTCTTGGGAATCATAGGTGCCAACGACTTCCCCGAGTTACAGCGAGGCGACCCGGAACTGAGAGGGCTAGCAGAATACTTAGAGGGCCTAACCAGCGCCGTTCCAAAAGTCGTCAGGCGAGGACTGACATCACATTTTTTTGAAGATCAACGTCCTTGTGAAGAAAAACTTCTCTGCTGCCCGAGCCAGCTACCTTAACGTCATTCCTTCGGCAATGCGACCAGAAATTATACACGCCCTGCACGATGACCCAACGGCTGGCCACCTTGGAATTTTTCCGCACACTGGCTAGAACACAGGAAAAATACGACTGCCCAGGCCTTACCGCCGACGTCACTCAATACGTGAGGACATTCCGGGACTGCCAGCGACGAATGACACCGCCGTTAAGGCCAGCAGGACTTCTTCAGCCCATCAAACCACCTTGCCGTCCATTCCAGCAAATTGGTATGGACTTACTTGAGCCGTTCTAGACCTTGGCTGTGGGAAACAAATGGATTGACGTAGCTACCGATTACCTTATCCGCTACGCTGAGACGCCGAGCCCTGCCGAAAGGTAGTGCATCTGAGGTAGCCAAATTATTCGTCGAAAACATCGTCCTGCGTCACGGCGCCCCAGATGTACTTATCACCGACAGATGTACGGCATTTACTGCTCAGCTAACCCAACCGATTTTGGCATACTGCCAGACAAGTCACTGCCATACAACAGCGCACCACCTACAGACAAATAGTCTCACCGAGTGCGTAAACAAGACCATCGCTGACATGCTGGCCATGTAAGTTGACGTCGAACCCAAGACCTGGGATGTCATCCTTCCGTACGTAACTTTCGCATACAACACCACCGTACAAGAACACCACCGTACGACGCAGATGACGCCGTACAAGTTGGTCTACGGAAGGAACCCGACAACGGCGCTCGACGCCATGCTGTCAAACGTCGCTTTGAAGAAAAACCTCGACGTCAGCGTCTACCTTCAGCACGTGGAAGAAGCTCGTCAACTCGCTCGCCTGCGCATCGAGAATCAACAGGCGGCCGACAGCCGCTGGTACTATGTTCGACGAAGCTTCCTGGAGTACCAGCCTTGTGACCATGTCTGGGTATGGACACTGATACGCCGACGTAGATTCAGTGAAAAACTTCTACGACCGTACTTCGGACCATACAGGGTAGTTCGACGTCTCGGCCCACTCGACTGCGAGGCTGTTCCTGACGGCATTAAGAACTCTCAATGGTGCCATGCTCGACCTGAAGTCGTACATGTCATACGCCTCAACCCATTTCATGCAAGAAACTGCAGAATATGTTTTTTGTTGTCACTGTTCTTTATTGCTTGAACTTACTGTTTATTGTCTTTATTATTGTACCTTCGTCTTTTGTTAATGCATCGGGGCGATGCCTTTTTCAAAGGGGGTGATGCCATGTTTCTTTTCACAAGTTTGTTATCATCCCGTTACACAACATTCAGCGCAAAACGCGCCTACGGTATTCGGAAAGCCTCGAGGCTGTAGTAGATCGTTTTGTCGAGATCACGTCCACCTCGTGAAGATTACAGAACATTCTGGAACCTACGTCGCCAATAGCGATAACGCTAGAACATTTGATGGCAAGTGTATAAATGCCGACGCGCTTTGCCACTTGTCGATTGATCGACGGCCGACGGTCTGCGCGCCGCTATCAGTGCCAGCTTGATGCTGTAATGTAACTTTCCTTTTACGTGGCCACAAATTAGGCCTAAATAAACGGTTTATTATCCGGCCTACAGTCTGCTCCCTTTGTCCACGTTGCGACCCCCTGACAGTATTTCCGCATTGAATATGCAGCACCAAGAGAACATCCAAGAGCACGCAGAGTGAGAGAGAAAGACGAGGTTCCCATCCGATCAGTTTGTTAGTGTTCTGGTACAATTAAAGTAAGTTGTCCTGTATTTAAGTGCAGCTGTTTCTGCATTGGGACACTGGTGGAGGTGCTGGGTACGTACACGTTCTGGACAACTGACAACAGCCACGCATCTAGCCCAGAAAGTCTTCCACGCATCGACACCTCCGTTCACCGCAGCAGCCGCCGCCTGTTAGGCCTCAGCCCGGAGTTCGATCCATTGCTGGAAAGCGTGACCATGCCAGAAAGCATGACGGTGCCTGGCAGCACTGGCCAAGACTTCAAGCTATTGTGAAAAATTACGTGCGCACGTGCCTCGATGGCCAACGACGAAATTCGCTGCCGTTAAAACCAGCTGGACTATTGCAACCAACTCAAGTACCTACGATACCTTTTGCCCGAATCGGAAGGGAACTGCTTGAATCTTCATAGAAAATATCACCCTGAGGAATGGTGCTCCGACAACCATAATAACGGATCAAGGACCACTTTCACGGCCACGCTCCTGAAGACAGTGCTTGAGCTCAGTGGAACAGCCAATCGGAAAACCAACTTCTTATAAATTATCACCCACAAACGAACGGCTTAACAGAACGCCTGAACAAGACTATTGCTGACATGTTGAGTATGTACATGCATTGACGTGGATCACAAGAACTGGGACGACATTCTACCATACATCACTTTCGCCTATAATACAGCGTAGCACGAAACTACATGAAGAGCGCTGTTCAGTCTCCTTCATGGCCGTGAAGTGATGGCGACGCTTGACGCCATGTTACTGCACGACTGCAATGACATCAATTTGGACGCTGCATCTTTTACCCAACGAGCAGAAGAAGCGAGGACTCTTGCACGCAGTCCGAATCACCCAGCAGCAAAATTACGACGCCCAACGTTATAATCTGCGACACCGACATGTCGTCTATCAGCCCGGCGGCAAAGTGTGGGTATGGAGTTCTATCCGCCACCGGCGACTGTCTGAAAAATTGCTGAAGAGGTATTTTTGCCCCTACACAGTTGTACAACGCCTGAGGGACGTTAATTACGTAGTCAATCCTGAGAGCGCCGCGACAACTCGCCAGCGAAATTCAGAAATCGTGCACGTTGTGCGAATGAAGCCCTATTGTTCTGGCTGATTTGTACCATACATGTACTGCGCCGTATTTAGTAGAAGAGCATCGGGAAGGTGCTCTCTGGAGGAGGGCAAATGCCGCATTGAATATTCAACACCAGGAGAACAACGAAAAGCACGCGCAGCGAGAGAGACAGACGAGGTTCTCATCCGATCAGTTTGCCAGTGCTCTAGTACAATTTAATAGGTTGTCCTGCATTCAACTGCTGCTGTTTCTTTCTGCATTATGACAATGTACAGAAGCTGCGCTCAGCACACTAAATCACATAAATTCGTCCGCATATTACGATTGCACATTTTATTTTATTGATTGCGTTAATTGATTGCTTTAACTAAATGAAACGCAATGTGACCAATTTTAGCTTCCAGGTCATGATTTCATCATATATAAAAAACTATAAAAAAATCCGTAACAAGGGTTTTGTCAAGTCGACGTTTTGATAAGCAAACTTGTAATTCTCAGGATCGATGCAATTGAAATGGTATACACAGCTTATTACATCCGATGACTTACCCAACTTTCTAATCCTTAAAAAATAAGAAAAAAGAACATGAAAGGAATATTAAGCCTTTAAGTGACATAGCTGGCAAACCCTGAACCTCAAGCAATTGTTGTGTAGGTAAGTTGTCGATGTCACTTGCGAGTCGATGCACGTGGACTCAGTCACTCCGACTCTGATGTGTTTCTGACTCTGCATGTGATCGAGCCTACACGAGTAATATTTTCGTTTTTGTGAGGTCGAGTTAGTGATGCCAAGTAAACATTTGGTGAGGCTCCACCTGTGTCCGCCCAAAGAACAAAATATATATTTTTTAGTGAATGTAAGCAAGCTCCATTTTGTTTGCAGATTTAAGCAACTGAGAAGAATCTATATCCTGAGTCAGATTCATCATCCACGCATTCACATCCACAACTCCACAGCACCTCTGTAATATTTTATATAAAACCTAAGCACTTGCCAGTCACTGCCCGACTGTGTGCTCGAACTTGAAGAATGTTGGAACTTTGCTCTAAAAGCCAGCTTGTTTTGTCAGGCCGTCAAACTGGCGACAAGACTGCACCTTTTCAAGGCGTGTCGTCAAAGAAAGAACAAGCATATGGAGAACACTCTCGCTAAAAGTGTGTGTGGCTTTGTAATAAACTCAAAGGGTGTTAGGGGAAAATGCGACGGGGCGAACTTCATAGAGTTGACGCTTCTTTGTAGTGGTCTAGGCAAAAACAAAAGTACGTAGAGAATTGACAAGCTTGTTTAGACTGGCTTTTTCCATCACAGCACCCACGACTGCACCACTTCACGCCTGGGGTCAACAGCGTGTAAGTAAGCTCGCCACAAGTGCTAACAAAGATGATACAAAAAAGTTTGCATGTTCACACCTTTCAGGGATGCTGTCATGTGTCTTTGAAGCCTTCGATTGGGGTTGAAAAACAGCAAACCGTTTCACTGCACGAGGGGCTTGAAACTCAACTGAGCTATAGTGGGCCTCAAAGACTAAGATTGGTCTCTCGTGAGGTCCAAGAGAGTGACGGCAATAGAAGTAGGTGAACAAATGTGGAAAATGCCAGCTGATATTATAACTGAAAAGAAGCCCTTTTCAATATATCAGATGGAGGTCAATTATAAATTCTATTGTTGTCAGTATTCAAAAAACAGATCTATGCTGATAACTAAAATGACTAAAATGTTGATTGATTGATATGTAGGGTTCAAGACCCCAAAACTACCATATTTTTATTCACTTGTTCAAAATGCCTTACAGGCCCTTTAAAGGACGTCATTATGAGAGACGCCGTAGTGGCGGGCTCTGAAAATTTCGACCACCTGGCGCTCTTTAACGTGCTACCAAATTTGAGCACACGGGCCCACAGCATTTTCGCCTCCATCGAAAATTCAGCTGCCGCAGCCGGGATTTGATCCCGTGACCTGCGGGTCAGCAGTCGAAAATTCTAGCCACGAGACCACCACGGCGGGGCGAACAAAAAGAATGAAGTGTGCACGCCGATTGTGAAATATACTGCTTTTTTTTCTTTGCTTGCGTTTTAAGGCATGGACGGTATGCGGCTCCTCATTAAATAAAATCAGTGGATGCCTGCAACGTATGTCCATCTCATTATCATACCTATTAAAAACCGAAAAACGAATGGGACTAGAATAGCCACGTCCACTCAGTGCCACTAGTGAAAGGTCCACAAGCTACGTGTTAGAGGCCCCTACATTATGCATTTACTGAAGTTATGCCACGACTAGGAACGATATGCAGGATCGCCTAAGTTAGGCAAAACTGGGAAGTTTCCTTTACTAGTAAGAAAAGTTCTAATTCCATACATTTAAAGAGTCACTTGTAGGCAAAACAAGGTTACTTATCTGAAAAAGGTGTGCTGATTGCGTTCGCATTGAGAACCAGGTGTCTTTAAAGGTCACCTTTCCTTTCACTTATCACGCTGCTATAGGAAGGCGCAATTTTCATTACGGAGACTCAACTGATGCAACACAGACGAATGTGTTCGACCCTGTAAACTTGGAAAACGAGGCTGTAATTTCTCAAGAGTTTGTACCAGTTGCACTAGTGATCATGGAGCAATTCTTGAAAGTACACTGCCTAGGAAACTCTTCTAATTACCCGTGCTAGTTTACTGCAGTCTGTTTTTTTTTCCTCAACGAGTTTCACTTGCCCTATAACTCTTGAAAGCTAAGCAGCCATAGTTAGCCAATAAGCTCTTATTCGTCTGGTAAGGTTGAGTGCATCCTCTTGTAGTCTTGCTCTAATGTTTTTGTTTATTTGCAGATAGTGCGTCCTCTTCCGACTCAGGCTTCAGAAACCCTCTCAAACCAGCGTAATTTTTGCCGTTAGTTGTTCTCTGATTCGCTCGACTCGTGTCACAAGAGGTTTGCTTTTACGATTACTAAAAACCATGCATAGTGAACTGGTTAATTGAGGTAACTTAAAACAGACTTCATTTGCTTAATAAACCGAGAAATTACGCGATACCAGCTGTTTGTCGCTGTCTGGGCAGGCTCATTACTGGCTATTCTGCGTGTCGTGCTCGAAATCTGAAAGAATATCAAGTGAGAAAACACGAGAGACAACTGTGAGCAATTATTGTTA
Organism: Rhipicephalus microplus; assembly: GCF_043290135.1. Lineage (NCBI taxonomy): Eukaryota > Metazoa > Arthropoda > Arachnida > Ixodida > Ixodidae > Rhipicephalus > Rhipicephalus microplus. Next base: position 76,289,527 of record NC_134709.1, on the reverse strand, counting down.
GGACAGAGATATTGTTGCATAAGCTGACACCCCCCCCCCCCCCCTCTGCAGAAGATATTACAGCGGCCTTTGATTTTTTTCTTCGATATAAAGTGGAAACCAGCGAGTGTAGGCATTTGGTTTTATTTTTCGAGGGGGAGGGGGAGGGGTGGTTTATGTAATCACTGGTGGGTTAAGAGGTACCGAAGAGCTCCGAGTGGCCTTTATAACCTCAGCCAGGCCCCAAGAGGCCCTTCAGACGACATGCATTAAACAGTGTTCCTAAGGCGAGATTAGCAAAAAGACAAAACCTGCGAGTGCAGTAAAACGAATCGAAAGCCGAGTATTTATAGTAACGGAGAGTAGTCAACATACTCAACAGCTTACGTAGGATCATAACTCCATTACTACTGCATCCATATGCAGCCATTAACGAGTAGAACTAAGCTATTAAAAGGAGAAAGTAATACATGCACCCAATCAACTGATTTATGTTTCGAGAAGGCCACTCGAATGATGAAGGCGGTCTTGCTGAATCCTGCTAAAATAGCGTAATATGTTCGTGCGTATTTATGAAATTTTCGTGTGTATCATCATAGCATAAACAAACACATCCTCTTGATTCGATCTTCTTTCACTCCTCTTCAGCGGTTATTGAGCGCGTGCCATCGCATAGTGCCGTAGTCGTTAGCAACGCCTTTTAGAACATATCAATAATTACTGGAAGCCTGTTGATGAATAATAATTAGTTTTTTTACTCCTGCAATTGCCTTATTAAGGCTACAGTATGTATAAATAAATGAACAAATAAATAAATAAATAAATAAATCTAAATATCCCGCCTCACAAAAAATAAAAGGAAGAAAAGCAAACACCGTTGTTTTTTATTGCCTATAACATAGTCCTTTGATTTCTTCGGGGTCTTCTTACGCTTTCTTCTTCTTTCGGGTGCATCAAATCCTGACGAATTGGCTGAAACTTGCGTGCCCTTTGCAGCAGATGATCCATGGTCTGCGTTTTCATGGCCACCCGCTCCTGGTGTGTCAGGTTGTGGTGCACTAGATGACTGATTAGATCCAAGTGTCCAGTTCAGAAAGCAGAGTTGCCGGTTTCTATTCCAACGAGTCCTCCAAGGTGTCGCATAGCGGCGTAGTCGATAGCGACGCCTTATATACAAGTATGGACATCACTATCACCGTGCTCACGAGAGAAACATTTACGAGGCATGCATGCTTTTCGGGGCCACGTCACTTTCTTTAATTCCTAAAACGCTATATAAGATACCCTAGGTAATTATTGTTCTTGCTTTGATTTTTATTGCACCCGAGGACCCTCAGCGGCAGATCTCGCACAGACACCGAGGCTATTATGCAATTTGGTAACCATTACAATTTGTAATTAGTTTATGTGTGTAAACCTTTTCCTTTTTTCCAGTGTTTCTCAAGCCGCGTCGAACAGACTTTCAGCGTTCGCTGACTTTTTTGAGTGTGTTGTCTAAAATTGTATACTCAATTTTAAACAGGATAGGTTCGCCAATAGGATGGTTCATTTGATTCTAAGTAATTTCTTTGTGTCGTCAATTATTTTCGATCGGGTAACTGCGCACTTAGTTTGGTCCTAGGTAAATTATTAGATATAGCGTGATACTATACAAAGCTATATGACCCTGATCACACAAGACAGAATGAATAGATTAGCTGCAGATGCATAATATTGTTTACGTTAACGTCATGGTTAATATATTGATGGCGCAGATTAAAAGTGACACCCGGCATTTTGGCGGTGCAAGCTCTTTGCCCGAACCGCAGGGCATTGCATACCTTTACTAAAGGAAAACAATTGGCCCGAATATACATGTCACACTGTAAATGTCGTCGAAAGACGATAGTCTTGCGCCTGGAGAGAGTGAACAAAACGTTTATTTGATGTTCTGCGCAAGAAAATTGGTGAATGGTATTCTGAGGGCGCTGCGTTAGAGTGCCTCGAGCGTGTAACGGAGGCGAACAAGCGCATCTAGGCACGTTAGGCACGAGCGCCATCTGGCAGTCATCTTCGAAAACGAAGGCATGCGCGACCGCGGAGAAAGATGCGCACCAGTCACGCAGGTGATAAGGTGTAGAATGCAAAGCCACGGGCAGGTGCCACCACCTTGTCATCGTAGCAAAGCGTTGTAAACACCTTCTTAAGCATCGCGTTGCACTGTCAGCGCAGCGCGTTAAACGCAACAGTGCTTAGAGTTACATGTGTGTGCCTCTTGTAATATAACGGCAGACATAAAAAACATAGACATGTTATTATGGCGCTTCAAATATGCATAATATTTGCGTTTTTGATTGACAATCGCACAACTATGAACGCTAAACCTTGAGCAATATTGGTGGGTGCTGCGGATGGGGTTGGCTGTTTGGTGCCGTTTGAGGTATCGGTAGGGCGGACAAACAGACAAATGTATGGACAGACAGACAGACGAAAATTTCTCCGTCGAAGGTCCCCAAGAAAGAGTATCGTCTTTAAAAGCACATACAAGGAGCAGCATGCGTGAATCGACTGTGTTCCTCACTTGGGGGAAAAAAATCCGCAAAAGTGGCGCGATACGCCAACTTATTTGCGCTCGCAAACTACGCGATGGGAATTGCGAAATGTTTAGCTGCTCCTTTGTTAGGAAGCTATGTGGGTGTTTGCAAGGAGTAATTTGACGTCAGGGCCCCTCCTGAGTATTCCTTCCTCAATGAGCTATAGTCACACAACGAAGCAAACGGGTGCTCAACCATGCCTTGATGTTCAGTTGCTCCACTACTAACGCGCGCTTTCGCATCTTAGCTAAAATAAGCACCTTCAGTCTATCCGAACAGATTAAGGTTAGAGTAAAGATACTTCAATGAAAATATTCAACGATACAGTGAGAACAGTGAGTGCTATGTAACAGTTGAACGCGAAGAAAGAAACAAAAAGCATGACCCTATGTGGGCTTTCAGTCTTGTATAAAGATCAACAACTGCTGTAAATTAGGCTCTAGATTACCAGAAAGCATTGCTGCTCACGTTGGTATTGCGCGAAAAACAGAAATGATATTGAGGCTCCAAGAAAAACATAAAAATAAACGCGCGTTTCTAACGATGTTCCTAAGGGAGAAATAAAACATCTTGAAGTGGAAAGAAAAAGCAAAGTATTTTTCATTACGGCCGCCGAAGGAAGAAAGTTGATTAGGGCTTCCAATATTGCTGCGAATCGACGTGGAACTATGCAACAATCAGGAAAGTCTTGTTATATGTAAGCAGCCCCGCCGTGGTGGTCTAGTGGCTAAGGTACTCGGCTGCTGACCCGCAGGTCGTGGGCTCGAATCCCGGCTGCGGCGGCTGCATTTCCGATGGAGGCGGAAATGTTGTAGGCAAGTGTGCTCTGAATTGGGTGCACGTTAAAGAACCCCAGGCGGTAGAAAATTCTGGAGCTCTCCACTACGGGGTCTCTCATATTCGTATGGTGATTTTGGGAAGTTAAATTCCACATATCAATCAATATGCACACTCTTAGAAAAAAGGTGGTAGTACTTGCTAACTTTGGGGTAGTAATGGTTTGTCACATATGTTACAACCCCGGTAGTAAGCGTAGTTAGTAACGGCGAGGGTGGAAACCGGTACTACCGCTGCTGTTACTACCAGCAGTTAGTAACTGTTACTACCCTAGCCGTTACCACTCATTGGTAGTAACTTTTAAATGTTTCGAGAAAAGAAGTAGCAACCGACACTACGTAGTTTCTTTATTTTGGCATATAATTTCTCCACTGTTAATGTTGGCTAATTAATGTCTTACAACTAGACAAATCAGTAAAAAGCGGGGTTTGCCATGAGTGCGAAGAAGGCATAGACCAAACAAGTTCACTATCTTTTACGTATACATGTAGTAAGAAGTAAGCGTAGGGTATATATAGCCCCTACTTTGCAGAGGCATGTCTGGCACAGGGGAGCACTTGCGTTTCAGGATGAATTATAACAAAGTCAAACTTATAACACTATAATATACTACCTGGTTACGTGTGTTTAGTGACATAGCACAAGACTTTAAACAGTTTTACTTATAAAAATTATATCGCATATTTATTTAATATAAAATGGCCACAAAAGGCACTATGTACAGTGGCCGGAGCAATGTACCGAACTCATTCTTTGTGCATTTGAATGCTTCACACGACTAATGTATCAGCGTTCAAAAGTTAATAATTGTTTTGGGGGTACGCGCCAAAACAATGACAATATTTGGAGACACGCTGCAGTGGAATAACTGTGACTGTCCTCGAGGCTGATTGTGACCGTCTGGTTATCTTAATAAGTCGGTCTTGTTAATATGCGCTGTAATTTACTAGGTTTGTTGTGATTGTCTATTACGATATGTGTAGCACTTGCTTTTGGTTCATTAACTTGTACTTCTTCGCTTCGACAATATCAGAATCACGTTTATTTACATATATTGGTTGCGTATTTTAAAGAAAATTTATTTTCTTAATCTATGGATACCTTCTGCGTCATTTTTCTGTGTAATGATTATACGTTGAGACGATACCTATCATAAATTGTCAGAATCGCATTCACACACTATATTGGAATAGATAGTCAAAAGCCGAGTAGCAAGGAGGTAGTAACGGGGCAAGAAAAGTAGTAACGACTGCAATTACTACCTCTTTCATTTAAGTTACTAACTGTTTAATAACGTAGGTAGTAAAGAGGTCGCAAAAAGTTGGTAATGGTTGCAGCTGGTAACTGTTTACTAATGTAGGTAGTAAACAGGTAGCAAAAGGGTAGTAACAACCGAAAAAATGTAGTAACCGCTGCAGTTACTACCTATTTGCTTGCAGTTGCTACCTTTTTACTAACTTTTTTAAGAGTGTAAAGGAAAGGGCTTGTAGTCGTTTGCTGATCCGCTTCATTTGCAATGCTGCGTGTTAGATTTTGTCGTGCATTTATAAAGTTACTTTAGGTACATGTTTCTTAGGTACAATCCCGGCATGATTTCAATTTGACTTTGAAACGCGCCAATACTCCAATCCTTCAACCTTTCTCTGGGATGACCAATGAGCTTAGGCTTTCCGCATTATTTTGAAAACGCTTCCGTATACAATAAAAGTGTCCAGATCCAATAGAAAAATTTGCGGTGCGAACATGTGAAAAAGTAAACTCGTTGCCTTTTCCGAAAGCAGTACAAGCTTTTATACACCAGCTAATACCTCAGAAACGCGCTTATTAGCGATGGCAAATGAATATATAGCCATAGATAAATGCAATGCACACGTTTAGGCACGCGTTTTTATGAGAGTTGTAACCCAGAAGCTAAAACGATGTCGAATGTGGTTTATTTTTTATTTTTGATTTATATTTGCCAAAATATTGGAAGGTAGACTACGTTAAAGCCGCAGGTCCAACATTATCGCAGTGATGTACATAAACGAGAAAAACTAATAATGAAAGAATAAAAAACTAATAAGAGGCACTATCTACAAACTATATACACTGTAGTGCTTATAATGCATAAATGAGCAAGCCATCGTCTACAGCCAAGGAGCTTGTTGCAGCATCAGAAGCTTCGAGATTCATTGTTTGAGCTAGCAAAGGCAAATGTGGTTTATGTCCACTGCTTCTTCGTATAGCGATGCGAATAAACACATCATGGTGTCCTTATGAAATCAGTCATTTCGAAAATATGAACTATTTCTCCACTGCAGAAAACAGATTATCAGTATTTGACGTGACTTCAAAGTTACGGTGCGAAAATGGTGACTGAGAGATCTTATTCCTCCCTCGCCCGCCCCCCCCCCAAAAAAAAACGCGACGTGTGTAGATTCGTTCTAAAGAAGTTCCGCTATGCGACGCTGTTCTCAAAAGTTTTTCTATAATCCGCTTTAAAATTAGCAGCGCAAAGAGCTCACTGAGAGCACAAGAAAGAGCGGCATTCACATGCACGCCGCTGTGCACCCTGAAACGCTCATCTCGGAATGAGATCTTCACGAAACCGCGCACCGCCGCTTTTTTTTTTTTCAGTCGTTTTCTTCGCATGAACAAAACGCGTCGGTTTCACTTGATACCCCCGGGAAGTGGGCACGGTGCCGCGATCTTGCATGGCCGCTTTCCAAAAAGTGCCATCCACAATGCAATCCGGGAGGGTCGAAGGCAGCGTCGAATCGCTGTACCGCTGTAGCTTCATCGTTCGCAGTGCACGGAAAGTATCCTGAACGATCTTTTCCCACAAAACCCTTCGTTCTGTCCTGCTTTCATTGAATTTCTTTTTATCCGTGATGGCGTGCATGAAGAACTCTCGTATTATGATACTTCTCCTGCGACCGATTCCGAGACTTGCAGTCAAGCGTGCGTCGATAGTGTTGCCGCACGTTCAGCTTCACTGCGCCCAATCGAAATACGCTTCGCCGGCACCCGTTATAGGGCGGATGCGCTTTCGTAGATTCCCTATGGGGCCTCATATAGCTTCTCTTTCGTTTGCATGCTCGTACAGTTTTGGTCTCCAACAAAGTGCTCGAAGTCCCAGAGAGTACCCTACTCTTTCCTTTACTTTCGACTGACAATCGTTCATTTAGCTCCCCTTTGCCATCGGCCGTTGAGCTCACGCTGTTCGCTGTGAGCGCGAGTGTTTATTTTTGGATGTGTTATTCTTCTTAGCCAGTAGGTATGAGAACTGTTGGCGTGCAAGCATGCCATCCACCGCTGTGGCCCATTTCATTTCAAACGTCTCCGACATTGCGCTAGACATTTTCAAATTCTCTTCTAATAGTTTGGGCAATCGATTCAGTAAGCTATTTAACCTATCATAGTACTTTGGCATGATAATTCTCTCTCACTTCGTCAGCAGTTTGTGTATTGCCGTAGAGAAAGAAACGTAGGTTGTTGAAAATAAAATTCCTCGGAAATACAATACTACACGGAGCGCTTTAAAATATCTGCTGGTTGCTAGAAAATCAGTGAAGCATTCTCTCCTTTTTTTGTGACGGGCTTACCACACGTTGTATCTCACAATATACTTTGTGGCAAAGCCGTACGGTGATATTGTGCCCACTTCGACAATTTTCTTAAAATTCTACAATGCCTTCAAACACAATATAACTGTAGCACGTGTCTGTATGCTTGCCGTTAGGCCAGCCAAAAAGTTGAGGAAGGTCGATGACGAAGTAGTTTAAAATGCCGCCATATCCACGAAGTGAATGATGATGAGTGGGCGAAGCTCCGGAGGTAAACCTGGTAAACCATGAATCCTCCGTACATTTTGCCCCCTCGATTTTATTGCAACGCTCCCCCTAGCGTACGTCGCCGCACTATATCGAACGATGACACGCGCCATATGTGGCATCATTCCTATTTTATAACACCTCGCATCTTTCATAATCAACTACACGTACCGCCGTCTAGTTTATAACATCTTGCATCTTTTAGACGGACGGACGGACGGACGGACGGATGGACGGACGGACGGACGGACGGACGGACGGATGGATGGATGGATGGATGGATGGATGGATGGACGGACGGATGGACGGATGGACGGATGGATATGGCTGTACCCTTTAGATCGGGCGGTGGCTAGCGTAATACTTAGAACTGAACGAGTGGTGGCTACATACAGGGGACGCACAGCCCACGCCTTAAGGAGCTTCGCTCCTAAAAAAAAGGGCGGAGGGCGCGAACAGAAACCTGTGTGAAATGACTCATTTTCAGTTAACTGCAAATCGTTGATGCAGTCCACGTAAAATAGCATGCTTGCCCTATTGGGACGTTAATGCACATGAGACCAATTTATTAAAATTTATTAGGAATGGATTTAGATACAAGCACAGTTTTATTTTGTTTAGCGTTCATCTTCTCTATGGCGCTGGCCAGTAAGCCTGCTTAGCTGCACTGCACACTACCTTGGAGCAACGAAAAGATGCGGCGGTCACGCCAACGGCAAGATCGCGTGTCGTTTTTTGTAAGTAGGAGTTTTCCTTGTTTGAACTTTCTGCGAAGCATTTGTTGACTGTCTAGAGTGCTGCCGACATTGGCTCAGATGATTATTTGAGAAATGTGCTGTTAAAGTATAGCAAAAGCGCATCACAAACCTTTAATACCCAAATATTGTTCTATTTAGTGCTTGCATAAGCGCTATGCATACCAACTGTGCGTTGTAGCTAACAGCAGCTTTGGTTTTCTATACACTGGGCTCTCGGAAAGATATGAACAGTGCACCGGGAAACTCGTCGCCGTTCGAGCGCACGGCATCCGCGGGTCGTCTTTCATTTGCATCCTTTGAAAGCACGCGACATGAGCGCTGTGAATAATCAGACTTGCGTGTAATACTTCACATAGAATGCCTTTAAATTCAACTGCAAGTTGCAAATATTTTTGGAACCGGTCTCGCTTTAAAATTACTGTGATGTAATGCATCGCGTGCAGGTGAAGGCAGTGAGGGAGCTTGTGGGAAGGACTCTTCGACTGTATATATTTACAACGACGCTGTTCACTATCGGTGACAAGTGACTGATGACGAACACGACGTGTCTGTGGCTCTTGCAGTGTATGGTGTAAGCGTCGCTCAAGTGCGCGCGATCAGAAGGTCTGCATAAATGCGCAAAAAATTGCAATATGTTCGCCTAAAAAGGAATGGGAATTTCTCTTATACTCGTTTGTTATATAGCTGTGAGACAATTCAGTGCAATAATGTTTGGTGTGTTGCGCGACAAAGCCAGTATATAAGTACGAGGCACGCCATAGGGGATGGCTGCGGAAATATCGTTGGTCTCGTTTTCTATAAAGTGCACTGACATCTCGCAGTGCATGACTTGTAGCGTTTCTCCTCAATTGATATGTGAACACCAAGGCTGGGATCGATTCCGCGACTTTCGGTCCACTGGCAGGTCACCCCTGACCACTGCACTATCGATGCGTAGATAATTCAGCGCATTATTATTCCGTTAACGACCGATTACCGTAATATCTTAACGACAATAATACCTTCCAGTAAGTGCACAAACATGAACCAACGTTCAGCCCAAATACACAAGTTGTTATCCTGCTCTAACGAACGTACTACACAGAGGAGTGCCACTAACAGTAGCCAAGTTGTAGCTTGATTGGAAAGCGCAGCCAATTACGGCTGCATTGGATATCGAAACTCAGCCGTTGAGCTTGCTAAAGAGGTAACCGTGGGTTTGCAATTACATGCGTTATCTGACTTACTAAAGCGCAGAAGCACTCCCGGAAGCTAGCAGGGGCATCCCTAATTAGGCCAGGTACGTGAAAGGCGAGTCGCTTGTTACTCGGAGTCGGGATGGCATGATGATTTGGCTCGACAACGACTTTCAAGCAACAACCGCAGCCGGTGGTGGTAAGACGAGGCTGACGGAAACCTTTCATCACGGGGCAAGCACCCCTTGTGTTCGCCCTCCATTCTACGCATTCATTCTATTTCTGTCTGTGGTTGGATAATGAGCTTCCGACCGGACCAACCACTCGACCCCCGTTCTCTGCACGAAGGTCGGATGCCCGTCTGAATTCTTTGTTCGATGGTTTCTTTTTTCACTCTTGTAATACACTGTATCTTGTTCTTGGACATTTATGCTGCTCAGGACTGATTTAGGGGTTCGGTTTAGATGCGTGCGCATACGGCAATGACGACGATGAAACTTTTTGAACACATGCGAGGGCACACAGGAGGAGGAGACATAAAGTGAGATGAGAAGATGTACTTGAGAAATATGCGAATATAATGTGGCTGTAGACGGCACAGCACTGGGTTGATTCGCAGAACATGGGAGGGGCATTTCCTCTGCAGTGGACGCAGTCAGTCTGGTGATGATGATGACGCAGGTGTCTGCACAACGTGTCCTAAAGCGATGACTGACTTCACGTGCCTATTCGCTTCGTCGTGAACCTCACTGTAAAAACTAGTCAGACTTTCGCACTTATTTCAGTCGAAGCATCTACCGATTCGGAAACACTGTGAATCTCTCGCCGAGAACGGAATCTAATGAGCGCTAAGTAAAAGCCTGGAAGCACGAAAGCATGGTTGGAATACTTGCACGCGCATGCGAAGGGCTACCTTATGCTATTGCTAATTATGTGGACGCACTTAAATGATATCTTGTCATTTTCCTGCAAATGCTCCTCCGCAAGTGTAATGTTTATGGCATCACTTAACGACCCAGGTTCTTCAACTAAAGCTCTCAGTTGAGTAAGATGTAAGAACAGGGTATTTGATTGCAGTTACGTAAACCATGCGGGGGTCAGATGGTCAGTCCTCTTCCTGTGGTCAGGCACATTCCATACAGTTGTCCCACTGAATTCCAATGTTTCATTTGAATTTGTTGACATTCAAAGACAACGCACTTCCCGTAAGACCAACTCTGAAATATGAAGCACTTTCATTGAACAGAAACAAAGTACTTCTATTCGGTCCATGCGATGGGCCAAATTTTTTCAGCATTGTCATGAAACGTGTCACCGTTTTTCATTGCATGCCTTAACCCAAATAATGCAGCTGCAATAATGCTTGCGCATGCCTATGAATCACAAATAGAAACTAACTTCGACATGCGAAGTCGCGTATATGCAGTTGGATACTCTGTTTCTTCTGTCCAGGTGACGATGTTCATGGTTATTATTATTATTATTATTATTATTATTATTATTGTTATTATTATTATTATTATTATTATTATTATTATTATTATTATTATTATTATTATTATTATTATTATTATTATTATTATTATTATTATTATTATTATTGTTGTTGTTGTTGTTGTAGCGGTTTGAATGGTTTGAAGTCTTGCTTGGGCGAGTTCGTTCATGATTATTTAGACTGATTCATTAGCGCAAAAAAAGACGGAACGTTTAGAAAGGACACACACACACAGCGCTGTTGACATCCCACACGGCACTGGTAACAGCGCTGCCTGTGTGTGTACTCTCTAAACGTTCCGTTTTTTTGTTTTTTTTTTGCACCGATAAATCAGTCTGAATAGTTTGAACCTAAAGGATTAAAAATGAAACGGGTGTACTAAAAATTAGGCAGATTCGACGTACAGTGACAATCGATGATACGCGAACACAAATGAGAAATATTGATATGTAACTTTAAAATCAGCACGACGTTACGAGGTGGAGGTAACTGATACCGTACATGATTTCCGTGCCATGATTATCATGTTTGGATGTGTCGTTCACTTTTGTCACCTATTCACGTCACGTGATACCAAATGTAGTATAAGTGGAGCTAGCGAAACAGTCGCGAGCACGCTAGGAGCGCGGTATATTGTCATGATCTTACATGACGTGCGTATCAGGATTATCATGTTTGCACCAGTCATATATTTCGTCTTCCAGAACGGTCACGTAACACCAAATTTGGTATATGTGGAGCTGGCGAAACGGCTACTAGCGCATCATGAAGGGCCAAATATACTTCAATGTAGCGTTGACGCACGCGCACGCTGGGCACAGCTACGCTCCGTAAGCAAAAAGCAAGCATTCTCTAGTCTGACGCCAGGCGCGACCAGCGTCCATCCGCGCAGCGCGACGGCCACCGGCACGAAATGTGACATGCTGCATTTCGTGCCGACGCGTTAGCCAGACAACACCGCGTCTCCCTCTTTTCGAGACGGAGGGCCGCCGTACGCGCTGAAACGCGAATGCGTCAAAGCAACGCAGCGCGGCGCGCGCCTGCGAGTATATGGCAGCACCGGTGTCTGGCGTGGCAACGCTGGCGTGACGTGACGAAATGAACGTCGGCGAGCACGCGCACTGCGTCACGTCAATATGTATTGGCGCCTTCACTGCGGCATGTAGTCATGTTCTCACATGACACGCATCTCATGATTATCACGTTTGCACCAGTCACATACAATCGTCATTCATTGGCGTCACGTAACACAAAATTTGGCATATGTGAAGCGAGTGAAACGGCCGCGAGTGCGTCATGAGAATAGCATGTAGTCACGCTGTTACATGACAGGCATCTCATGTTTGTTATGTTTGTACCAGTATTATAGCATCGTCTTGCATTCAGGTCCCGTAATACCAAATTTGGTATAAATGAGGCTAGTGAAACGGCCGCCAGCATATGATGAGCGGGGCATGTAGCCATGTTGTTACATGACACGCATCTCATGATTATCATGTTTGCACTAGTCACATACCTTCGTCATCGATTCACGTACCCTAATACCAAACTTGGTATAAGTGATCACGTTACAACACGGCCGCAAGTGCATCATGAGCGTGGCATGTAGTCATGTTGTTACATGACGCGCATGTCATGATTTTCATGTTAGGGTCTGTCGCTTGTGTTCGCCATGCAATCATGTCATACCATACCACTTTTGCAACTTGCCATGTGAACGGAACCATCGCAAGAATTGCAGGACCATGAAATGTAAATCATGAGATTCATGACATGTCATGATTATCATGTTATGACTAGCGAAATATGTTCTTCATATAGTCATGTTATACCATACCGAGTTTGGTATCGATACCATTAACGAAACGGCCAGGAGAGCTAAATGTCATAGGTGGATATATAGATAGATACGCTCAAAGTGGCCGACGTTCGCTAAGAAATGCCTCGCGTTTAAAAAAAAACGCCAGGCCTGCTCCTAACGCGCAGAACAGTCACAGCCAAAGCTAGAAGAGTGGCCTTTCAGAGCCTTTTCTTAACACGCTTTGGAATGCTACAAGTGCATTGCTGGGTACCCACTGCGCCATAAATGGTGATGAATTTTTTGTAGTGCCCATTATTCTCTATGCTATCCCTCGTCATTCCATGGAGAAGCGTGGTATTCGCTACGCACGCGTTAGAAATTTTGTGCAATTTTTTTTATGCAGTGGCTGAAGACGATGAAAAAATTGGCAGATCCCACGTGTATACAGTGAAAATGTTGACATGCGAAGCACGAATGAGAAATGTTGATCACGTTAAAATCAGGACAACGTTAGGAGGTGGAGATAAATTATGCCGTACGTGACTTCCGTGTCATGATTATCACGTCTGGATGTGTCGTTTACTTTCGTCATCCATTGACGACACGTGAAACCAAATTTAGTGTATGTGGAGCTAGCAAAACGGCCGCGAGCGCAACATGAAGGGCCCAATATACTCCAACGTAACCCTGACGCGCACGCACTCTGGGCACAGAAACGCTATGTTAGCAAAACACGAGCACTCCATAGTCTGACGTCAGGCGCAACCGACGAGACCAGCGTCCTTCGGCGCGACCCGACGGCAACAAGCGTGAAATGAGAAATGCTGCATTTCGCGCCGATGCGTTACCCAGACAGCACTGCGTCTGCCTCTTTTAGGGGCGAAGCTCCTTATAGCGGCACCCGTTCGTCCCCCGTAGTATGTAACAAGTATAACATTTTGACCTCCAAGGTGGTGCCTTGGAGGTCAAAATGTTATACTTCTTCTTCTGTGCGTTGTTGAACAATAAAAAATAGTGCTCAATGTACATGTCAATGGCTGCTAATGGGGAATGAGAGACAGGAACATTCGGCTTTTAGTTAACGCGCAGGCTGCGCTCACCATTAGCAGCCATTGACATGTACATTGAGCACTATCTGACAACAAAGGGTTGCTACGTAATACTCGCTGTGTGTAACCTCCTTAGCTTTAGAAAAATTTAGCGAGCGTTGAGCTGCAGTGCCATGAATAGAATGAACTTGCATATACCATGAATGAACTCGAGGTGGTTAAAAATGGGAAGTAGATACGAAGCGCAAGTTGTAAGAAAGTAAAAGGCGAATTCTCCACCTCCCATTTCCCATTAGAAGCCATTGACATGTACATTGAGCACTATCTGACTGAAAAAGTTTGCTACGTCATACTCGCTGGGCGTAACCTCCTTGGTTTTCGAAAGGTTTATCGAGCGTTCAGCCGCAGTGCCATGAATACAGTGAACTAGTATATACCATGAACTCGAGGTGGTTAAAGGTGGGAAGTGGACCCGAAGCGCAAGCCGTAAGAAAGTGTGCGTGTGCCACCTCTCGTTTACTCCTTGGAATGTCCGCTGGATGGCGTTGCTTCTATATGGGGAATATATGATGAAAAGATGCGAGATGGTGGTACTTGGAGTGTTGAATAGATGGACGAACAGACACATAGACACATGCATGGATGGACGCATGAACGGACGCAGGGGCGGCTGCATGGACGAACGCAGGGACGGACGCACGTACTGACGCACGCACGGACGGGCTGATAGATGCATGTACGGTCACACTGACGGACGCATGGACGGACGGAAGCAAGAACGAATGGACGGACGAATTCTTCGCCCCACTCTCCATCATTCACTCCCTGGATATGCTGCCATTTTTTGTGACGGCGGGACGCTACGCTGGCTGAAACGCGCATGCGCCAAAGCAACGCAGCGCGGCGCGCATCTGCGAGTATATGGCAGGACCAGCACCTGGCGTGGTAACGCCGGCGGGACGCGACAAAACGAAGCCCAGTGCGCACGCTCACCTGGTCACGTTGACGTGTATTGGCACCTTGACTTCGGCATGTAGTCATGTTCTCAGATGACACGCATCTCGTGATTATCATATTTGCACCAGTCACATACCTTCGCCATCCATTCACGTACTGTAATACTAAATTTGGTATATGTGACGCTAGCGAAACGGCCGCGAGCGCATCATGAGCGTAGCATGTAGTCATGACGTTACATGACACGCAAGTCATGATTTTCATCTTAGGGTTTGTCGCTCTCGTTCGCCATGGAATCATGTCATAGCATACCAGTTTTGCAACATGTCATGTGAACGAGACCACCGCAAGGGTAGGAAGATCATGAAATGTAAATCGTGACATTTATGACATGCATGTCATAATTTTTATGTTGTGATTACTCAAATATGTCGTCCTACAGTCGTGTTACGCCATAATAAATGTGGTATCAATACCGTGATCGAAACGGCCAGGAGAGCAAAAAGTCGTAGGTGGCTAGATAGATAGATAGATAGATAGATAGATAGATAGATAGATAGATAGATAGATAGATAGATAGATAGATAGATACGCTCAAGGACGCCGAAGTTCGCTAAGAAATGCTTCGCATTTAAAAAAATGGGCGCTTTTGCAAGATGTCTGTCCTCATGCATTTGCGCCACTGCTCTACTGCTTTGAATAATCTAGAACAAGGTTGAACCGTGAAGGCGACAGGAAATGCGGCAACTGGAGGGTGTAGCAGTGTTCAATATTTGTGTGAACTAACTTCTTAAATGTATACGATGTGGGAGACAACAAAGTGTCGCCTAAGCAGCTGGCGAGCCTATTTGTTCTGAGTTCACGAGCTCCACGGATTTTATTAAAGCGAAAACTGTGATTTATCCCGAAACTTTAAAAGCCACTGGTGCTTTCGCAGCGTCCGCACAAAATGATTCAAATGCAGAAAATACCTTTAGATGCAGAAATAAATGACATTGAAATGGCTTTCAGCCAAAAGCCAGAGCCGTTATCCGGATATTTAGACAAGGTTATCCGGACCGTCATACGAGATTATCTGAGAGAAAAGTTTTATCTACAGCCCCCATTCATTTTAGAGCTTTAGTGACAAACCCTAATACGTGACCTTGGCTCTGATCTATACGTCATGTACGAGAGCGCTTTGTAGATATCTTTCAGTTTATGTAGAGCACTGCCCAGAACGCTTTGTACTTATCTATCGGTTTATGTAGAGCACTACACCTAACGCTTAGTAAATACATTTCGGTTTTTGTAGGGCACAGCACAGAAAGCTTTGTAGATATATTTTATTTTACGCATACACTGCACAGAACGCTTTGTAGATGTTTTTCAGTTTATGTAGAGCACTGCACGTAACGGTTTGTAGATATCTTTCGGTTTATGTAGAGCACTGCACGAATGTACATCATAATTACCGGAGCATTCAGAAACCATTGTTGCTTAAGACTGGTTCTCTTTATTGCTGACCTGCCTGCGTGCTCCCCAGCGGGGTAACCTGGGGTTTGCCGTCGAAAAAAATAGCGCAAACCGAAAACTCGCGACGCTGTATGCCTGAATTTAATGGACCAAGGTTCCTCTCGGGCATGGCGCAACCTTACGAAATCGTTGATGTATCAAAAAACGACTTCATTTGCTCGGTATTTTTTCGCGCGTAGTTTTCACGATTGCTTAATGATCAATTTATTTCGTAGCCTTTTGTTGCTTCACCACTCTACAGTACTTTTAAATACCGCTTCAGTAAAAGGCGTAATCGATGAAGCGATGCTTGCTTTCATCTCCTAATTTTGTTTTCTATGTTCTCAAATGGCAAATCCGCTTTTGATGTGCCTTTACAGTACGCACGAAAATGCGCTATTTTTACTGAACCCAAAACGAATATTGTGAAGTTATAATGTCCCCTAACCATGCGACAATAGCGCCGACGACTCTGTTCTAGAAGCACGGTTTTCCTCGGCAACAATTTGAAACGAGATGGTGAAACCATGACCATCAGAAGTCACTACTTTCTTGCCTTTATTCGTAATCACGTGGAGAATTTTTGTAAAAAAAAATTCACGTATCACTTTTTTACCATCTTCTTTCGCAATGGTTAATGTTTGTCGTGTTGCTGTTGTCTTGGTTAAGCCTTTCAAGGTGATTTTTTCCTAATTGCAGTTCTAAGTAAAAAGAAACCTATATACTATCTCGGAGTGCTCCTCAGCATGGACAAGGGCATTCTAACTATGCGGTTGATTTGGGATGACTAATTCACTGACATCCGACAAACAACGTGAAGAAAGGAGTGCATGATTATTGATCGCGATGGCCATGATGAAAACTACGACTTGATGAGCGATGAAAAAAAGGATGTCATTCAATGTTTTCACTGTTGGATTTCGATGTGGATCATCTGCGCACATCAGCTTCACCGCCACAGATAGTGCCCCAGATTGTGTCCTCACAATCACAAAAATTGTAGGCTCCTTGTTTCTTCACTTCCATGACAAAATAACAGGCATTCATTTATCTGTCACTAAGTGAAGAAATATGCAGTTACCACTTCGATGATTGATTTGTGGGGTTTAACGTCCCCAAACCACCATTTGATTATGAGAGACGCCGTAGTGGAGGGCTCCAGAAATTTTGACCACCTGGGGTTCTTTAACGTGCACCCAAATCTGAGTACACGGGCCTACAACATTTCCGCCTCCATCGGAAATGCAGCCGCCGCAGCCGGGAATCGAACCCGCACAGTTACCACTTCATCTAACAACATTTTCATGGCCCGACAGATGTGTGACAGAAAGAGAAAGAAAGATCTTAATTATATTTCAGAAAATATCTAAAATCACTAGCTTGGTTTACCACCTGGCTTGCTAATCTAGGTGTGTTGTGATATCTATGATATTTGCAATTATCGCATATGCCCAGGAACAGTACATACTGTCATAAACACACATGCGTGCACAAAAATATTCATTCACGAAACCTTCGTTACGCTGAGTATTCCTCACTAACACCGAAAGCGCTATCATGTTACGCAGTGCACAACCACTGTCTTACCACAGCCCAGTTTCAGGTTCAAGCCGTTTTGCGAATAGCGGACTGCCATCATAATTTGTCGTTCTGTGTCGCAACGAGAAGAGTCGGAGGGCACGTGTTTAAGTATTCGTGGACACTATATGCGGTGCACGTGGGTGAGTCCATTGACTGTCTTATCTTGTGCTTGAGATATCAACGTAGACCTTGAACCGGTGAATGCAAGTCTCATCCTGCCTGGTTAGTCCTTCTGGCGTATAGAAGCTGCATGTTGGGTTTGTTCTGTGCAGAGGCCCATAGCGGTTACGTGCCTCGCATCATATTGTTTGCTGCAGATTTTGCGAGAACAAAAAAGGCCGCTACACCTTTTTCTTGAAAAGGTAAGCGAACTGAGATAATTGAATCATAAATGTCCTTTGTCTTCGCATATCTTGAACAAGACTTGAAAAAACGTTACTAATTACATCGAAGCCATCCCAAATTATCTAATGCAAAGAGGTAAAAGGTGGCATCGTTGTTACTAGCTAGCTCAACGCGTGGGCCGTATTTTGTGCATTAAATAGTATCCAGAAACGGTAGTATAACACAAAATGTTAATTTTATTTATTTTTCATTTATTTATTTATTTGTACCGCAATCTCCTGGAGGGATTTTAGCAGGTGGGTACAAAAGACGTAAGCATCAGCATATAACACCAGGC
This sequence comes from Rhipicephalus microplus, assembly GCF_043290135.1. Taxonomy (NCBI): domain Eukaryota; kingdom Metazoa; phylum Arthropoda; class Arachnida; order Ixodida; family Ixodidae; genus Rhipicephalus; species Rhipicephalus microplus. The sequence continues at coordinate 76,271,331 of NC_134709.1, read as the reverse complement.
AAACAGATAGAACAGCCTATCATATTTCACATAGTAGGCAGCCATATAACACAAAGCAAACAAGTAACTATCACTAGCGTTTTACAACGTAAACAAACGTAACAAAATTTTACCGATGACACATCACTCTCATTTTAAGACAAGAAAACAGAACTAGCACACAAGTAAAATTATTTTCTCTGTTGTTCCAGACCAGCGGCAAAGGATGTTAAAGACTGTGTTGTGATTTGAGGGTTATTTTAACTATTCCAATCCTGAACAGTTCTGGGGAAAAAAGAATATTTGAAGCAGTTATTGCGGGTACGAAAGGGAGTTAATGTACGATCATGGCATTGTCTGGTGGCGTAACCTGAAGATAATGAAATAATTTTTCCAATGTATATCTTGTAATGCCCATTAATTATTTGATATAAATATTTTAATCGCGATATGCGGTTTCTTTCTGAAAGTGAAAGTAAGTTAGCTGTTACTAACAGTTCATTTACCGAGGTTTGTCCATACATGTTATATATGAAGCGAGCGGCTCTTCTTTGTACTTTTTCGACTTCATGAATGTTAGTTTGAGTAAATGGATCCCAGATCACTGCAGCATAATCAAGTACGGGGAGGACTATTGATTTGTAAGCAAGAACACGGACAGATGGAGGGGAGAGTTTCGAAGTCATTCGTAAAAAGAACAGTTTCTGATTAGCCTTGGAAGTTACTATGTCAACGTGTTTTGTCCAGTTAAGATCATTTGTTATCCATAACCCAAGATACTTGTAGGATTGAACCTCGGAATAAATGGCATTGCTAGTAAAGTATTGAAAATTTAATTTGTTTTTCTTATGAGAAATGAACATGTACACTGTTTTTTCAAAATTGATGGACATTTGCCAAGCCTCGCACCAGGAAACAACCCTGTTAAACGACTCGTTTAACAAAACTTGGTCGTTTGAGGATTCTATTGTAGAATAAATAACGCAATCGTCCGCGTAGAGCCTTATATTTGCAGGTATACTGTTTACTATGTCGTTAATATATAAAATTAATAGAAGGGGACCCAGAACCGACCCTTGGGGGACGCCAGAGTCAACGGAAACCCTGTGAGAGGAATGATTGTTAAAATCTACAAACTGTTCTCTGTTTTTCAAGTAGGCCGATATCCATTTATTAAGTTATCATTCCCGAGAATTTTTTATAACTTGTATACTAATTTCTTATGCGAAACCTTGTCAAAAGCTTTTGAAAAATCCATAAAAATTGTATCTGTTTGTATTACATTATTAATTAAAGTGCGAAGTCGTGTATTGTTGATGCCAATTGTGTCGCTGTTGAAAATTCCTTCCTGAATCCATGCTGATGTTGGTTTAAGATACTATGTTCGTCCAGAAAACACGAAATACTATTGTGTATAATGTGTTCCAAAAGTTTACAAACGGTTGAAGTTAGCGAGATAGGGCGACAATTTTTGACACTCTGCTTGTTGCCCGATTTATGGATAGGCTTGACCGTAGCTGTTTTCCAGTCATCTGGAACCTGGCCCTCACACAGCGATTTTGCAAAAAGAACATGGAGGTATTTCGACATCCATTCAGCGTATCTCTTTAAGAACGCATTTGGGATATTGTCCGGTCCAGAGAACTTTCTGATATTTAGGTTCACAAGCATGTTCAATATGCCCTGTTCACTAACAACAACATCGGGCATTCGCGGCGAAACAGTTTCAAAGATCAGTAATACAGAGTTGTCACAAGAAAAAATCAATTTGAAGTGATCGTTGAAAGCATTTGCAATTCGAGAAATATCGTGCGTAACAGTACCATCGACATTAAAAACGTCACACTCTTTCGAAGCGGGCGAAATGCTCCTCCAAAATTTCTCGGGACACGAGGTCAAGTAATGCGGCAAGGATTCCCCAAAATAACGCTTCTTACCTGTTTGAATTTGATTTTTCAGTTTTACTGAAAGCTTGGCTATTTGTTCTGAATACGCTACGTTCCGACTTCGTTTTTTCTTTAGACGCTTTATTTGCCTTCTTAACCTCAGTGTTATCCGAGAAATTCACGGATTTTTTCGCTTCTATTTTTTAATTACCAGAGGCACAAATGATTCAATGCATTCTTTGACAATGTCCTTAAACTAGTTCCATAAATTATATATATCAGTTTCATTATTCGCAATGTTATCAAAGTTGAATGACAGGATATCTATAATAACAGTATCACCTGCACGATCGAAATTAGGGAAAGTTAAACAGGCCAATGTCTGTTCGCATATAGATCAGAAGACAAGTGATGCCCCCTATATACTGTTGCTTTTACGCATACTGCGCAGCGAGGTTCCATGAACCTCAACGCGACTATCACTTGCCTAGCAGTTCACCACCGCCCACCGGACCGTATAATAGTGGGCATCCGACCGTTGCATGGCGTAGTCATGCTTCGCATCAATTCCCGGTCTGTAATCGCACTTGGAAATGTTCGATGCTTCGATTATTGAAGCGCTCTGGTCAAACTGAGGCCAAGCGCCGCTGCCGCAGTGAAGCTAAAGTAGCAAATGGCTGTACATTGAGTGGGTTGGTGCGAAACTTCATGGGCCAGAAGGTTCGTGCCAAACTTCATGGTCCAGAAATTTTCGCAGGGATCTGAAATATCGAGCGCACTTTGCCCGTGCTAGAACCGTATCACGGTAGAGTATTTTTTGGGGGGGGGGGAGGGGGGAGGGGAGCATTGGCTAGAAAACAAAAGAGGTGGCACTAATCATACCCGATCCACCAGCAAGTTCGCCTTAGTGCATAGCATCTACAAGGCTTGACGCCATATGTTTGCAAATGTGCATTTGAACGTATGCGATTCTGAAAGCTTAGGGAGCAGACTAATAGAATTGTGTTGTACAGAGAGGTAAAACTGTACCTCCTGCCGTGGATGTTTAGTGAGTATAAACCTTATCTGGTAGAGATGTGGCTTTGATTGCCGGCCAAAGGGGCTGCATTATGATGGGGGTGAAACACTATATTTGTCCGTTTACATTTTTATGCACGTTCAAAACTTTGAGTGGTGGAAACGGATCCCGATTACCTGACTACGGCGTTCCTCGTAATCACAGTCTGGTTCAACATACCAAACACCAGAAATTGCTAATACATTAGAGCAAAGTGGTACGGACAAGGATTGCCATGTGTCGTCGATGAAACTTATCATCACTTTGAATTCGCACTCACTCAATGAACGCCCAACCATTCTCTGCAGGTGGTCTAACAAGAGAAGCCCAAATGTGTTCACGAGCTCTGCTGTGCACAATACTTGCGTAAGATATCGCAAGCTGAGGTAATTTTGTCTTGCTGCAATTACTATTCACATTTCGGGAGGCTATGTTTGTTTTCGTCTACCTCGCTCTTCGCAGTCGACTTTAGGTTAGCAGGACATACTGTGTTCGTTACCTTTCTTCCAAGGCTAAACCGGAGGTTTGGTGAAGAAACCTGCAATTAAAAAGTCTTCTTCTCGTTGGTCGCAGTTTGCTTATATAGTTGGCAAATTATTCAATGTAATTTTCAAGATTTAAATCAATAGGTATATATTTGGGGCACATCAACATTATTCGTTAAGTATAACCTTTCTTGTAGTAGCCTTTGAATGCCGTAATCATGCGAAACTCGCGTCTTTGCAGCTCCTTATAAATGAATCACTCCTATATATTCAGAATATATAGACGTGTGAAGCTGAGGCATGCGGAATAATATTGCTTGCTTCAAAGAAGAATTATAATGAGCAGTACACAATGTTTGTATATGATTACGGCACCTTGAAGTTAAGGGCACGTTTTCAATGGTAAACACAATATATATGCCTGTTGGCTCTCAGCAACGTGGTATGGTCATAATTACAAATACCTACCATGAAGTACGGACGCCCGAACAAGACAGTTGACGCCTAAATACCTCAATGAGGTTGAGTGGTTCAATACGCCATTTGGACTTCCTTTTTCTTTCATGCGCACGAAATAGTAGCATAAAAACAAAGATAAAATGTGAAAGTGAAGTATTACTGGCCGACGTCCACACCTACAGAGTGACAGCAAGAAGGAATGCTCGAACGTAGAGTCTGCGAAGACTGGTTCGAAAGTACCATCAGGGATAACAAAATATTATGGTCTTTTTCAGGGGCTAAGTGGCCCCATTATTAGCGCCCGATTTATAAAGAGCCATTGACAGCAGTCAGATTATTAAGGGAGCTAAGAAGTGGCTCAAATCTGGCAAGTGAACCTTGAGAAAGACTGGATGGCATGCCTGATGTGAGGAGGCTATTTACACTTTCGCGTTCGCTTTCTGTTTCGGCACCTCGGCTTCTTTCCGCTATTTCAGAGAGCGGAGAATGTCGGCCCGGGCTGAGGATTGTAGGTAGCAGTGATTTGCCCAAAGACCTTCAGGACTACGCCCTCGATGACGGTCATCAGGGAAGCGGCCAAGCGGCTAACGGTTGCGCTGACGCGGGACGTCCCCGCCTCTTTCAGGGAAACAGCGCGGAAAGCCAAATGCGAGAGCACAACATTTTCACATCCAGCAAATGCGCTTGCACTGTCTGGTCCTTGCTAAAAAGAAAGTAAAAACGCAGTTCGCAGGGGATACAGTGATTCACTGAATGAGGGTTTGCCCACCCGGAGAGCATCGTGTATTGGGAGCAGTAGCGTGGTAATCTTTGCGACGACATCTCTACAAAAGAGGAAAGGCTGGGATTCTTGCAGCACCTATTTATTCCTTTTGTTTATTTCACGTACTGCAGCCTCAGTGACGCTATCGCATGAGCGGGAAAAGAACAAAACAACGACAACAAGTACAAAAACAAATAATTGTTCATGAGCAGGTCAGAAATTCTTGAAGTGGTAGAGAACGAAAATTTCCGGGCAGCAAATTCAAGGCTGCTGTAGGGAAAAAGTTCTATTTGAACATGTCAGTGTGGGTGAAAAAAAGTTGCAATCTAAAGGCATGGTCACTCCTTGTGTCTGAAAATCAGGAAAATTTTATATATATTTCGAAAGCACCCAAATGAGAAGAATTGATTAAACTGTGTGGAAATTTTGGCATTCAACGTGGCGGCGCTTCCCAAGAGTATAGTGAGACCTATCTGGGAAAGGAAATTTGTTGGATAAAAATCCCTGCCATATCTCTCGCATATAACGCGCTAATCTCTACTTTCAATGAAATCTAGTTTTTTGATGTCCCACTTTTCATGGTGGTTCCAAACCGCACTATTATATTTGAGAATGGGACAAATAAGAGTTTTGTAGGTAGCATCTTGGTTTGCTAAGGAGAAAAGAGGAGCGTGCGACGTAAATGTTTTAAACACTTAAGGGCTTTTTTGCATTCGAAATCAATATGTTTGGACCATGGTAAATCTGAGGCATATTGATACCGAGGTACTTCAATGCGGACACCCCTAATAAAATAACAGTGTAAAAACCGTAGTTCGACGTCAAAGGGCACAAACGCCTGGTAAATACCATAATGGCTATTTTGGAGAAGTTAATAATCATTTCGCAAGATTATGACGAGCTAGAAAATTCAGAAAACGAATTGTTAAGAATGGCATTGTGGAGATTCACAGTATGATACAGGATGCAGTCATCCGTGAAAAGACCTATTTTCTCGGAAGTGTGCAAGGGTAGGTCATCCATCTAAAGCAGGAATAAGAGTGGTCTGAGCACAGAACCTTAGGGAACTTTTGATGAAACCAACATTGAAGGCAAGTTACCTGAACCGAAGCACACACAGAAGAAGAAGCTCCGGTTACCGGTGTAAGGGGTCAAGCAAGAGCTGATGGTGGGACTTGTCCGGAACTCGCCAAAGACCCGCCTCAGTGAATTTCTTACCGAGGCCACGACTATAGAAAAGGCGCTTGAGATGCGGACAACACCGTACAGCCGCCATGCCTCATTCAACCTAGCCGAAGCCTTCAGCACCGATGACCTGCGTGAGAACATTCGACCAATCGTGCAGGAGGAGCTGCGCGAGCTGTTATCTCAATGCAGCCTCAAGCTAATTCGATCACCGACATTGTCCGCGAGGAAGTTCGGCAGTCGCTTGCAATCTCCTACATGTCACCGCACCGTCGGCACTCGGCAGTACACTAGCCCAAACCGGGGCCCGTCACCAGCTCGTTAAAAAAGAACTAAAGGCAGCAATAGATGGAAGTGCGGTTGCTGTACGACGATCTACGGAAGATCTTCCGCCAACGACGATGACGCGACGATACTTCAAAAGCCTGCCGCACCCCGAACGCAGCTCCAATGTCGCTACTTTGTGGCCAGAAAAAGACCTGACTATGTAACGCGAGGCAACGAACTAGCGACCTCGACGTCCTTATCAACTGTCACGGCGTTACAGCTCTCGTCGGCACCGGAGACGACTATTCTGTCATCAGTACGACGAAGTTGAAGAAAGTTAAGGCTGCCTGGGAAGGCGCTGAAATCCGTACAGCTGGAGGATACCTAGTTATACCGGCAGGAATGTGCAAAACCAGAGTCGCCATTAACCACCAAATTTACCTCGCGAGCTTCGTCGTACTACAGCATTGCTCGAGAGATGTCATACTTGGTATGAACTTCTTAAGCCTTCATAGACCGTCATCAACGTGAGAGCAAAGTCGATAACACTATCCACAGAAACAGCACTGCCACTGCGCACGCCACCAGGAGGGGAAGACTTGAATGTGCTGGAAGAACAAGTCACCAAAGCACCTCACTCAAGCCTCATCATTTCCATCAGCACTCTAAAACCAGAAGAATCAGCACCTGTTGGTCAACCAGAATATTTGCGTGGCAAAAGGAATCGCCGAGCTCCGTAGAGGAAAAGCAACCATGAAGCTCATGAATTTCCAATGAGTACAAGCACGTCAGCAAAGGCATAATGGTTGCCTACATCGAAAAAGTACTGAAAGCCAGTAATGCTTTCGCCCTCACCGACTCTGCTGAATCTACTCCGACGACTCAAACCCTTTAACCAGCTTTTGACATTACCCAAGCATTCCGACGCATAAACAAGAACACCTCAAAAACCTCCTCCTGAAATACAATAGCTGTTTTTCGTCGTCTTCGAGAATTCGCAGACCCCTGTCATTAAACATCAAATTATAAGAGGAGAAAATAATGGGCCACTCCGCCAGAGCCCGTACAGATTTTCAATGCGAGAACACGAGGCCATAAAAAAAAATTCCGCCATATCCACGAAGCGAATGATGATGAGTGGGCGAAGCTCCGGAGGTAAACCTGGTAAACCATGAATCCTCTGTACATTTTGCCCACTCGATTTTATTACATCGCTCCCCCTAGCGTACGTCGCCGCACTAAATCGAACGATTGCCTTCAACCAATGACACGCGCCATATGTGACTTCATTCCTATTTTATAAGATCTCGCGTCTTTCATCAACTACAAGTACCGCTTTCTAGTTTATAACATCTGGCATCTTTTCATCATCAGCTACAAGTACCACCATCTAGTAAACACTACAAGAACTAAACGAGAGGTGGCTACATACAGGAGACGGTACCGCCATCTAGTGAACACTGCAAGAACTAAACTAGAGGTGGCTACATACAGGGGACGGTACCGCCATCTAGTGAACACTGCAAGAACTAAACTAGAGGTGGCTACATACAGGCTACAGGGGACGCACAGCCCACGCCCTAAGGAGCTTCGCCCCTAAAAATCGATGAAATTGTGTTACGTGATGACCTTATTCATCCTTCACAGAGTCCATGGTTGTCAGCAGTGGTTTTAGTGAAGAAAAAGAATGAAACACTACGCTTCTGCGTTGATTATCAGTGCAACAAGATCATGAGAAAAGATGTATACCCTCTCCCCCGAATATACGACGCCCTTGACCAACTCCACCACACGAAATACTTTTCACCAATAAACCACAATACAGGCTACTGGCAAATTGAAGCAGACGAGCAAGACCAAGAAAAGACTGTCTTCAGTACACCAGGCGGCCTCTTTGAGTTCAAGTTCGTGCCCTTTGGTCTTTTCTTGCTGCCTGCAACATCCCACCGTGTTATGAACATGGTGGCTGGACTGAAGTGGCAGACTTGCCTCGTCTACTTGGACGATGTCATTACGTTTTTCACGAGCTCTCATGAGCGTCTCCGGTACCTCGACGCTGTACTTTGAGCAATGAAGACCTTCAGACTTACTCTGAAGCCAGAAAAGTGCCGCTTTGCGTACGAGGAACTCGGGGTGCGCCCCCACCCCCAGAATACAACCACCATTGCTTCATTCCCGCTACCCACGGACAAGAAGGCTGTGCGGTGATTTCTGGGCCTGTGCACATATTACAGGCGTTTCATCAAAAATTTTGCCTGCATCGAAAAGTCACTCACTAACCTTTCAAAGACTGACGTTCATTTCAAGTGGGAAACGCCACAGGAGGAAGCATTTCAAGAACTAAAACGACGCCTCCAAACAGCCGGTACTTGCGCGATTTGACGTAGACGCCGACACGGAAATCCACACCAACACAAGCCATTGGGGCTCAGAACCGACCTCGTGCAGAACATTCACAGACTTGAAAGGGTAATCAGTTATGTGAGCAGGTCACTATCTAAGGCAGAAGTCAACTATTCCATGACCTAAAAGGATTGCCTTGTCATCATCAGGGCTACCTCCAAGTTTCCCCCTACCTCTACGTCTACGGCCGACATTTCAAAGTTTTGAGCGACCACCACACCCTCTGTTGTGTAGTGAACATGAAGGACCCTTCAGGTCAGTTCACATGGTGGAGTCTGTGACTTAAGGAATTCGACGTCACCATCGTTTGAAAGTCGGAGCGAAGTCACTCGGACGCCGACTGCCTGTCTCGCACCCCAATGACCCACAGTCGCAGGACAACGACGACGGCAACTGCTTCGTGGAAACCTTGAGCGTCGATGACTTTGAAGAACTACAACGAGCCGACTCCGAAATCAAGGACTTTGTAGAATACCTCATGGGAAAGGCTGTCGTGTTTGCCAAGGTATTCAACCGAGCACTGGCGTCATTTTTCTAGCGTAACGGCACCCTCACCAAGAAAAACTTCTCGCCACGTCAGGCCAACTATACTTCATCGTATTACGTCCTCGTAGTTGCTGGTTCCAAGCTGTGTTCAAAGAAACTATTCACGCCCAAAAACTTTTATATTGAATCCACAAATCAGATTAAATAAAACAAACCAGCTATTTAGTACCCTGACACTCTCACTCTTGTAGATTATTTCTTCTTTCCCGAAGTCTCATTCTGAAACTGAGTTGTCATCTTGGATACGTATCTCCACGGTCATATTGACTCTGGGCAAAGTAGGTTTCTAAGAGCTAACATTCGCGCAGCAAGGGCAATGAATCATTTACGAGTTCGACAGCTGTACACGTGAAAAATGGAAGCCCAGGGCCATGTCAGGACTCTTTTACTGTCGCAAGACCGACAGCTGCTGTTCACTCCATTCATAGTGAGTATCGCAGAAACGCGCTCCATTACCTTCCTCGAAGCTAGGGTTTCATGAAGCGTAACCATTTCTGCTGGCTATCTACGTTGAAGGCAATCGCGATTGCAGCGATAAATAAAGCGGAGGTGGATATGAGACTTCTCCGTGCCATCCAGCGTGTTCTCATTGGCCTATACCGCGGGGCGCTAAGCAAAGGCGAGTGCGCAACGCCATAATCCACACCTGGTGACTCCGTTTTCGAAAAAAAACACGCAGATATCATATATAGACGCGGGACGTATGAACTAACATTGACGTTTCTTCAGTGTCCTGGTTGCAATAAAACCAGCATTTTTTATTGTTTCGGTCAGAGCCGCCCGTATACACCGCCGTGCGCGGTAGATATAAACATCGGAGGTTCTGGCTCAGCGCCCATTCTGACAATGGCAGTCATGGCTTTCATTCAGTCGAGTTGGACACCGTGTTAGTCACTATTTGCTCGCATCATGGTCAGATCAATGGTTCACTTGACAGCGTCTGGAAACGCCGCCGCAGACGGCAGAGCATGACGATTGGGGACAACTCGCAGCTGTCCACTGCGCCTGCGCAAACGTCGTTGCAGCCACTGGCAAGCAAAAGAACCGATGTTGGGTTCAGATGATCTCTTTAACCATTGTGTACATCAATATGCTTTCCTGTCATCATTCCTTGAAAATATCTTTGCAGTATGTTGCCACCAGCGGAAGCCTTTCCCCACCACACCGAACGGCATTTTACGACTATAACTGAAGAGGCTTGGCGCAAGCCCGTTGCAAGCGCACTCAACGGACAGATTTAATAATATTAATAATGTAATTATCATAATATACCAATATTTATTATATTGTTGTTGTTGTTGTTAAGTGTTTTGATATAACTAGCCAAAACCACTTTTCGATTTAGGAGACACCGTAGTGGAGGGTTCCAATCATTTCATCGACCTGTGAGGGAGCACCATACCCGCTATTTTTCCACGGGGGCGGGGGGAATCGACAGATTTAGTGAGGCATCCGCTACAGATTTGCAGGGACAAGTGCTTGTTGGGGATGACAGGTCCCTGCATCTGTATAGCAGCTGCTGTGGCTGCCCAAATATATATGCACCACTAGCGAGACTAACTGGTGCTCCTGAGTGTACAACTATAGCAATTTGCATTTAGCTTGACCGCAAGTTGTGGTCAGACCAGTGTTCGCGTAAACACGGATCAGCGGGGCTTCGGTGCGCATAATCACAAGTCTTCGGTGGTGCCAGCTGTAGAATTGATGCCGGTGGTTCTGCGGTTTTCAAACCTAATGGAAAATTTTTTAACTTTTGTCATGTTAGTTAACTGGAAGGTGGTAACTTCTGTTAGTTGTGCGATTGATTGAAACATCAATATTTTATGTGTTCAACAATGTGACCTCAGTTAACGCGTCGTGGTTAAGAAATATCGCATACTCGTTTACCTTTAAGTGTGATGGCTTATTATTCGCTTTTGGTGTTGTTTTATAGAGGTTTATCTAATGTATATTCCCCTTCATGAAGCCTTGCAGTAACTTACGTGAAAATACCATAACGAAAAGTACATTTGCACATCGGAGCATGTGCGAAATTTCGGGGAGCATTTATTAGGGTATAGCAGCTGCATGCAGCTCCACTTCGCGCATACTATTTCTTTTTGCTTACGCCAGCGTGAGTTCTGCCATTGTAACCCCGCCTGTGGTAACATCACCGCCACCACCCATAAAACTTGTGGCAGTTAAGCGTGATTAAACGTAGTTTGTCGAGCAATATGCCGCTTTTGCTCGCTGTCAGAAAGAACTTGACCATTGGTTCACAAACATCGAACTTCGTGTCTTTGTTTGGTCAACCACGACGGTTAATTCACAAACTTCCACTGGATGCTGTGACAATACCACACAATACACAGACGCTTCTCGGCTCTGTTTACGCTCTCGGCATTAACGCGATGTCAATTTTGACGTCGTACGTTCCTCTGGTGTTTGCAGCACCTTGAGCCGCAATTCATTTTCGCTCACACGCTGCACTACAGATCGATCAAGGTCTCTCGTTGGTGTAAATCTTAGCTGCGTATGAAGGTAAAATGCATGCAAACAGTGTTCTTGCGGTTAGCAGTGGTATGACTAAACGCTTCGGTGAAAAAAGTGAACTTGTATTTGCAAGAAAATAGTGGTTAATAGAAAAAATGTTTATCAGGTATAAAATGTGTTATTAATGCATTTCCTTTGAGACACGAAAAATTACTTGCATGCAACAGTCAGCCACTTCATAGGACACCTCGCATTTCCTATACAATTTTCCAGAAAAAAAAATTAATGCAGGTTCTTGCACTTAAGACACTGCTTTTGACGTTCGTAGAAATTGTTGAATATAATTTGTAGACAGACAGAACACTAGAATTCCTAAAGCTAAACAATGTGTTACACGTAGTTAATGTTATCGTAGAATGACTTAATGAGGTCAACTACTTCGTCTTTAACAAATCGATCGATAACTGGAACTACAATCAAGTTATCTCTTATTCCACGGGAATGCATCGCTTTATTACTACCTGGAATGACTTGCGGCATGAAGGAGCTCAGTAATTTTTTGAAGTGCTACTGATGCGACGTTGTTTGCTCTCAGAGTGTAATTAAGCTACTATGAAAGCATTCAAAAAGTAGTAGCACTGGAGCAGTTGCAGGGACCACGTAAGCTGGCCCACGACGCTGGGGGAGAGAGGCGTTCCCATAGTTTTCGCCAGCTCACCCCGCAATTTTAGCTGGAAATTCTTCTACCAATATTTCATTTGTTTAACCACGTGATAAAACACGTTGCATAAGTGGTTTGGTATGAACAGAAAACACTGCATGTGACAGCTTGACTAGTCCTTTTACCCAGAAAAAAATCCAAGTTACAAAATTAGAGAGATATTACACGCAGCGAAAAGCGACAAAACAGAAGGAAACGCGCGCGTGGCCCATGGCAGCAAATACTGAAAAAAGAAGCAACTCTGAATTGCATACAAGACTATTCATGACAAAGCAATGTATGAAACAAAGTAACCATATCAGCAATTACCCTGCATTTAGGAAAAACTGAATCAGCACATCTAAAACAATATATCAGTTTTAGAAAATATACGTAGATTATCAATAGTTCATTTCCATTTATTCTTCACACTTGAAAAAAAGGTAATCTAGTGTTTCAAATCCATAAATATAGCTTCGAAGTGTTTCCCCATAAATGAACTATCATGAGCTCGAGAAAAAAAATTACCAGCTAGCCGTGGTAAGTGGGTCATCAGCCATTCATAGCAACAATAAAAAACAAAACAATACTACTTTCAGCATGTCACTCAAGTGTGCTCCTATGGTGGTAACTAGATCACGCCTTTGTTGTTCTTAAACTCAATCACCCTCACTAGTGATCGAGTCTAGGAAAACCCCGAAACCCAGCCACCGAAAACTCTGCTTTTGTGACAATGAATCCTTCGTATTGCATGCATTCGGCCTGTAATTTATTTACAATTGATGACCCAATGCACTGACTTTTGTGTGTTTGTGTTTAACGAAAATGGGAACGACTAACAGCACAGTGCATACTACTGTTGCAGAGTTGTGAGATACGAGTGACGTCGCGAAGCAAAATTACGCCTAAAAATGTCGGCATCTAGAAGAAACTAAGACGGTGTGTGTAATTTACTATGCGGCAGACGTAAGTGGTTTGGCTTTGTAGGGGTTTAAAATGCGAAATATGACATAAAGCAAAATTTATTTATTTAGTTATTTATTTATTGAAATATTTATACTACTGCGTACAACAACTCCACGCAGGGGGATCAATATACATGCGATATATACTAAACACCGAAATGAAAAAAGGCTGAAAGTATTTGTTGCTCAATTTTAGTGCACATGCGCCCTACTCTGCTACAGCGGTAACTGTATCTAGGATAATGTGTTTAAAAAAGGTGTTCAACGATTTAGAGTACTGGTACCCTACGCTTTCAAATCTAATGTCAAGTGCTGCAAACTATAGAAATGTGCGAAGTATTGGCCTGCAATGAAACTCGTTATAACTGTTGGGAACGTTTTCTTTAGAACCAAACCCAGGCCACACAAGTATGAACCACATTCGAATGCAGAAACGACAATCGGGAAAATCAAACATGGACAGAAGCGAAGAGCTCCCAGGATAAAGTCTATCACGAAGAAGTGTTGTGTACCTGTGCGTGCAGAAAACACAACTTTTCCGGGGTGGATGTAAAACATTCAAAGTAATGGAGACGGTAAAGTGGATTGATGTACTGAGATCTCAGCCGTAGCCTGGTTTTCTTTTGATGAAAGTCGCACCCGGGTAGAGGACTGATTACCTCAATTTTTACACACCATTATTTCGATTTATCTAAATGAACGATAGAATGTGTATTGATCGGTGACTATAGTTACACAATAATAACATCTATAGTTACATCATGATGACGAATTTCAAAGGCAATATAAGAAAACCTTGGGGGCGCTGTATGAATTCCTAAATGACATTTACGTATTAAGTAATTAGTACAGTTAAAAGTGGATGAACAACAGCTTTCCGTCGGCACTTCAGAGGACAATGAAAAATAGGGAGGGGGAATACTTCACAAGGGAAGTTGAGGGCAGCAATAACTGACTACGGGCCACAGAACAGTTGCAAACCCGCTTGCGTAATGCGGCGTTATAGAAATAACTTCCTGACTGAATGCGACTGATTAATTAGCTGTCGTACGCTACCTGAAGTTGGCAAAATTAGTACGCAGCCCAGTGCTTGCCAAAACATGTTACTTTATTACGGGCGTAAATTATCGTGTATTGCCGTATTCGAATATAAACAAGAAAAATATTGACGAAAATATGAAGGCTTGAAATGATGAAAGATCGATGTACTAATAAAGTCACTGCAGCCGACTCTTCGACAGGAGTGCACAAGCAACCATAATACCAAAAACGACGACGTAAGCATAATCAAGAACGTTTTTTTGTTTACTAATTTCTCTTGAGTGTGGGCACTCGGGGTGCTTAAGAAGTGTATTTTGCGAGCGCACGTGTGTGTGTGTGTGTGTGCGCGCGCTATCATTTGTATTAAAATTTAGTGGTCGTTTTACCGCTACAAAATTAATAATCTCTTTTCATTCATAACCACCACTACTTCTGTCACAGGTGTTGCTATTTAAAGGTTGCTACTGCATAGGTTGGTATAACAAGAAGTAATGCACCGACATATTTTTTTTTAGAGGGCTGAGCTTGAAGATACACGATAAAGGTGAAGTCGCAAAAGCAAGGTAACGACGTCTGAGAACTCCAAGACACTTCCTCTTCTCGCGCAACTGCACGTGACGACGTGGCAGTTCCTTATTAAGCGTCTCTGTGTTCCTTTCATCGAACATCTCGGGAGGATCAATGACAGAGGTAGCATCCAACGTTTAAATTTAGCGAGCGCATCCTCTGTCTCACGCAACGAGCAGCCTTTCTCCCATAAGGGGCATTGCTTCTTCTATCCAATCTTTATTCTGCCTCAATTTTAATGGGATATTATTAGAGCGCTGTATGGAAACATTCTCAAGAGACGACTTTCAAAGAGCCGGAACACTGTTGCCTTCTTTTACTAGATTATGTCTCTCGGAAGTGCAGGCTTTCTTTTTATCAAAGTGGCAGTGACGTGCTGCGTTGATGTCCTCACGGCTTTTACTGTAGCGCTCTTTGATGTTAAAAAATATTAACATGATGGAAAACACACGAGTCATATAATTCTTATCCCATCTTTCCTCTATGGTTCAAGAGCTTTGTAATGTCGTCGGACATTCAACTATCGGGATCACTAGTGGCGTTGATATAAACCTGGTTCATCCTGCAATAACGTTACCCGTACTCTTGAAAACCATACAATTTTTTGTTGGCGACAACAACTTCACAGAAATCGAATGAATCGACGTCACTCTTGTCTTACCTACAATGCCCCTCTTCTGGACAAGGCTCTTCAGATCAGATATCTTCACTGACTTGTGGAAGACACTTCGACTTTTTTATGAGCGTGAATAGTCGTCAACACAGACGAAACTCTCCTGAACTGCGTCACGTCGACTAAGTCACCAGTACAGCAGACATGCGAGTTTAACAAAGGAAATAAAGAAACAAGTAACATCACCCATTCCTACATCCACAAAGTTTGCAACGTTTATAGGGCCATTCATCCGGCTTTATAATAAAAGCACGCCGTTTTTGCCCCCCCCTCCTAGTTTGCGTATGCTATAACGGCTCCAGGCAATATGTAGGGATATACAAGTGTAGTGCAGGTTGCTCAAGACAGACGACCCGCAATCGCTGAATGTGCACTACGTTACACACTTCAGTAGGCACCAATATAAAGTAACGCTTTGGTTCACTCTATGAGAGCTTTCGACTTTCGAACGGGAACTGCTTGGCTTTGATTAGCAAACATCAGTTCATGCACCACTCTTCAGCGCTTGAGGTCAATACACTGGAAGGGTATCCTACACAGCCCTCCTTATTTGTACTTATTTATATATCAAATTATTTTTACTCTCGCACCCATGTTTGGAGCAAGCATGCATAATCTTCATCCCGGTTGCCTACACACATACATACATACATACATACATACATACATACATACATGCATACATATATACATACATACATACATACATACATACATACATACATACATACATACATACATACATACATCTCGGGTAAATTGGATGGCGCTGCTCAACGATATATGCGTGGGTACCAAGCAAAATAACACTTGTAGGAATCGAAAACAAAGCATACTAATCAAGTTAATAGAAAGGTGGCCCAGTGCCTCACTATCGACAAATGTCAATTCCACTGAGAAAATAATCACTCCAGAGGATGGCTGGGCGTAAGCGGCCGCTACGCATCGATGTATGCAAGGCGGCTGGAATCGGGAGAGCAATTGTTTGACAGCACAAGAGAAAAAATGAACAAAAGGATACGTGGCAAGTCCTATTATTACATGGAGGCAGGGACATGTAAACTGCAGCATCTGTGAAAGGCGGGCTTCATAATATTGCCAATTCACGTCAAGCGCACACATGTTCTATGGTTGTTATTTCCTCTTTTGTGGGAGCAAATGGTGCCCTTTCGTGTTCTTCTTTGTCATTTCTTTCTGCCCGGATGCAAACATAGGATATACAATAAAACGGCGTTACCCGTATTAAAGTGACGCGATCGAAAGTTAGCCTTCATAGCATTTGATTATGAAACGATGTTCCAATCGTCCAGCTATTATGACGTTCAAATACAGGGCCCCAGAAACGCACTTTATGAAAGTTAAAAAACGAAGATATTGTCCTGACATATGGAGACATACTGCTGTTTAGATATCTGATATCAATGAAGAGTGAGAAACAAACTTCAAATGTTTGTTGAGAAATCGCCCATTGCAAAAAAATTGATTTGGTCCTCTGAGCGCCTGGTATTTTTCAAGTTTTATGTTAGCCTTGTTGTCCGCGTGATAATTTCGTCAGCGACGAAAGAAAGTTTTTTTTGGCGTGATACCACATCTGAAAGTGTTTGTTGGCGTGATAACATTCCGCTACCTTTTCTATGAAGGAATTAAACACAACTTTCCAAATAAATCACAGTCGACGTACTGGTGAACTGTCCCAACGACTCGACAAGCAGGTAACAGGAAGGTAAATGAATAAATATTCTCGCGTAATTTCAGCTTGCTGTTTTCCCGTCTCTGCAGCTTGAGTGGAATCGGAGGCGCTCACGCATAGTAGAGTATTATTACGACCGGTGCCTGGGCTTACGAGGGAGTAGCGATCTTTTGATTCTTAAACAAGTCTCCGAACGGCTGGCTACCTATGTCTTCCATGTATTGTCCTTTCTAGCCGTAACGGGAGGAGTCGTTTCGCCCAACGCCATAAGCGGTTTCACGAGACGACGATAAGTGTTTACGCGGTAGCAACATCTTCCTTGGAAAAGACAGCGGCGGCAGCCGCAAATCGCCCCGCTGATTCAGCGAGCAGTTTGGAGGACCCTTTGGAGCTTTGTTGTGGCGGCCTTTTTGATGTATGCTGTCCTGAGCTTGGGACCCCTCGCCCAGCGGCACACACACGACAAGGAAGAGCCACGTTGGTGCCACATTGCAGTGCAGTGACCACGCCTCAATAGTGGACGTTGACTGGGCCGTGTATGCGCCTCAACCTCGGAGGTGGTGTGTGACACGTGATTGGACAGTGCCATCTGCACGCGTTCCCCGATCTAGAGACCTGGGGAGAGCGTACCCTTTATAATGAGCCACCCGGCTCATTATAGGGAGCTCGACATGTGCAAAAGCTCGCCATGTACATAATGTAAATAAACGGTCCGTTAAGTTCACTTTCCTCTTGCCTCGTCCTTTCATCCCGGTTCTCCGGTGCCTGCAAAAGCTGGTCGCAACAATCGACGAATATCGATAAACGACAACCCAGGCCTCGGTGATCAGCGCGTGTTGCTGGAGCTTAGTTGCGCATTGTTTTGCTTTTGTTTATTTTTTACTTCGTCCTATACGTCATATTGCTTTCATTTGTTGGAATTTCCGGTCTACTTCAACAGTTTCTGCGCTTCCTGTAGTAGCCGAAGCCGATCATTTTGACAATGCCTGTTTACGAAAATATATATAGAGAGAGAATTTACCAGAAGGCAGAGAGGCTGGCCTGAGCTAGTTCGCTTTAGCCTGATACTAAAGTAAGATTGTAGTCACGCTGTTATAAAGTGTTATCAGAGAATGCTGTCCTGTTTTTTATTTTTTACGCCTAAATGTCTTTGGTGCTTGACTCACGATCAGCGGCAACCACGTAGAGTCGTTCTAATGCTTCCGAGTGAAAACATTGCCATTTTACACCTCTTATCAGAAAAAGTTGCGAGTTTGCGGCCGTTGCGAAGAAATGAGCGATGGTACAGAGGACGCATTTTTTGATCGCGATGCGACCGGAAGCAGCGGTACTCTATCATAGAGCTATGTCAGCCATTACCGAAGGCGTCATTTCCTTCCGTGTATCTGAAAATAAGTTTCCAGCTCTTCGAATGCGATGATTATCGTGCCTTCTAATCCACTATACTCTATTGGGCCTCCAAGGTGAGATTCATCCGCAACCGTAGATAAAACGGTCGTCAACAGATGCCGTGTACGCTTATCTTCTGTATTCTACGAAAGGCCACAACATGCATAGAAGTGCATTTTATGAAGCTCCAAAAATGACGCTCCTCATTAGCCTCGGAAGCAGGCGTTGCCAGTTTTTCCCTACAGGAGATCCGCTATGACACTATTTATTTAAAAAGTCCTTAGAGGCCTCGTTAGAGGTCGCAACACCCTTACATTACGCAAAATTAATACTTGACTGTCGTATAAAGGACGACTCGTATGGTGCGGACCGGAGAAGTTGAGACTTCAGAGTATGATCGATAATGTAGGAACACTAACATGTGCGTTACATCGAAAACCTTAATCGAAATGACCATACAGTGCCATCGTTTTCCAAACTAAATATACTAAGAAGAGATAGGTTCATCCAACTTAAGCTCGCTTTACATACACAAAGGCAAACTTTGCATGACCCCCAAAATATATTATCATCATCAGCATCACTATCATCAACATCGTCATCATCATCATTATTATCATCATCATCTCACTATTCTCAGTATCGCCTTCAGCACAATCGACTCATAACGCCTATGTTTCAAACTACACATGGTACTCAAACGCTCGCTTACCTAATGACACATTTCCTAAATAGCAACCGAGAAATTGCCAACATGATTCAGGACAGTTATTTGAGATACCACCTCCGGAAAAAGTTAAAGATCATAATTTTTGTTTAGCTCCGTATTTGTTTGTTTTTTCACTCATTTTTGTTTTCTACTGTTTTGTAGCGTTGATCATGAGAACTCGTGTTAACATTTCCATAACATGTGCCAATATTGATGTGTAGTCAGTGAATCTATTTCACTTATTGTGTTTTGATTGCTCGTATGCTTTATTCTGACATTATATTCTTGTTACCTCTATTTCCACATGTTGCTTGATTCTTCCCACTCTGAGCAATGTGTGGATAGGGGGCCTTTGTCAGACAGTCGTATGTGCTTTAACCCCTTCATCCTAGGCAATCACTGTCTGAATAAAGTACAGCTTGAATTCGATTCAATTTTCTGCCCTTTGCACAAACAATGCGAGAAGGTTTTTTTGATAGGTTGTGTGTCAGGGATAGCTTCGCACATTGTCATAACAGGCATGTTCTTGTTTTGCAGCAGCCGTTAACGAAAGACGAGTAACGCTACAACATTGCTCTGTGACCATGAGTTAATGATAACTAAAAAAAAGTGTGTGAGAGAGAGACGAGCAAAGGCTTGAAAGATAACTAGATGGTCACCTATATTTGTCATCCTGCATTCAAGCAAGGATGACTGAACGATAAGCGAGACAGAAGAAGTGAGATAGATGAACGAAGATATGCCTAAAACACACAGGTTCCTTCATACACTCACTTAAGGCGACTGTAAGTAGAAAGCATTGTTCTGTTTCTTATCAGACCCCTAAGACATTATCTTTCGCTTAACCTTTTTTCTATCCTTTTATCTCTTTTGCGATAAGGTATTGCTAACTTGCTTGGATATAGTAAGTAACACTTTGACTCTAAGCAATGTAACCTTTAATCAGGTGTTGATAGTATTGCCCAAAACTGTGTTTGGATGCATTCTAGAGCCACCATGTTCATTTGTTAAAATGTTTTCCTTCACATTTTATTAAACTTATTCATGTAAAACAATTATGAACTTTGTTATTGTTCACTATAGTTTTGGGAACAACACCATACAAGTGCTAGTTCGCTCTAGAAAAGCACAAGTGGTGATAGTTCACAATTTTTCTATTTAATGTAACTGTAGTTAAGCACGTTACGTACTACCCATTTGTTGCGCAGCAGACTTTGAATGAAGAAGCAGCGCTGGAACAAGACGGAGACGGGAAGACACAAATTGCGTAGAAATGTTTTACGCTACGTAGTCACCGTGTAATTTAACCATTGTTTTTTTAATCGAAAGCATCATCGTATACCAAGGGCGTACCAAGTAATTTGTTTCTTTTGGGAGAGAGGGGTATTTCTCGCTGTCTAGACTATGGCGAAAATATTTCGGGTGCGGGGGAGGGGCATGGACCTTGTGTGCTATACTCTGCGTATACGCCCCTGTTATACGCCACACATGGCTGTGCACACCAACCCGGCCGAAAAAAAAAATTGTGTCTATGGCGAGCTTTTGTTTTTCGTGGCCCCAAGTGCCCCCCTCCCCGTCTAGTGTCTCATGAGCTAAGCTCATCACCTCAGTGCGCCTACCTTTGGTGACGACTAGCTGACTCAGTCGGGTGCCCGCTATTGAGTCGCAGTGGTACAGCAATTTCTCTGAAATGAACATGCTTGATTTCCCACTGCGAGATTCTAGCCAAGATATCTTTAGCCTGGGGTCACCCAGCTGCACTTTACGAAACTCTTTTTTTTTTGCCTAATGAAACATCCCTCTCTTTATCGATTTGCACGTCTTCCCCAGAAACGTTTTTCTCTTCTAAGGCATGAGTGCAAGCCACTGCCTTTGGTTTCTCAGCTGATGGTTCTGCCTCATGGCTGGTGTTTGACAGGGTGCCCGAGGGCTGTTGGCCTTTAACAAAAGCTTCCAATCTACCTTGATGTAGCGCACAAAGTAGGTCTACACTCTGGTGCTTCGAGACCCTTCGCCGGCAATTTAATTTTACCGGCAAAGTAGTTACCCTAACCTCAATAGTTTTGGCGAACGCAGAAACAGAAAGAAAGAGAGAAACGAGAAAAAAAGGAAGGCAGGGAGGTTAACCAAACACAGAAACAAAATCTTACTGTGCCTGGCGGAAACAAAATCTTACTGTGCCTGGCGGCTCTACTAGGCTTTGTGGAAGTAGACTCTCCCGTATTACAGTTATCTCACTCGCTGTACCCAGACCCGCATATATGCGCTCATAATAAGAATTAACGGTAATTTATTTGTGCCTTTGCCCTCGTGTTTCAAAATTTTTACCTTTGAACTCAGAATTCTATCCGGTATTTGACTCCCCATTTCTTGGGCTATCATTACCTACTGAAGATTTTGCGCTCGGCAGCCTTCTTTGCGTTGTTATATTTATTACCAAAATATGGGCACTCTTGCGAAATGACCTCAGTCCTGACATACTTGGCACTTTCGCGCTCTTTTTACAACTGTTGTCATCGGTTTCCTGCCAATTTCTACAGCTAGTTGCTCTGAAGCTAGCGTTGTACCTTTTGCTTGTCGAAAGTTTGGAGTACTTTAGCGATCTCAGTCGGTCTAAGACATTTCTTGCCTTCTTGAAGTCTCGCATATTCAAGACCTTCCGTACTAAGTCCCGATTTTATGCTGTGAGCTAGCATGAGCTCTGCTATCACGCCTACCATGTCAGCCTCTCTCACTTGGAGGTAGTAAGAGAAATACGTTTTGACGCGAAACGCGAACGGTGACCACGACTCCTTCTTCTGCTTTACGGACCTCTCAAACTTTCGCAGATGCTGTGCCGGCGAAAGATTCACTTCAGTCAGCACTGCTGGCATAAAGACTCGTAATCTGCACTCTCTTCTGGATTAAGGTTACGCAGTATGTAACAAAAACGTTCAGTTAGGACTGGCATAATCAAATACACGCGACTCTCATACGGTACCCGACTATTAGCAACACGTTTTTGAACCGCCCCAAATCATAAGGGTACATAAGCGTCGCTCGGAAGCTGAAACCCTTTGAACACTTTTGAACATCGCTGGATAGAATCAAAACCCAGTCGTCTTGAATCACCCATCCCTGACCCAGAATTGGACAACCTGCCATTAAGGCGTTCAGGATTTATTCTACCATTCAATAGCTTTTCGTACTCAATCTGCACATTGGGTCTTTGCAATTCAAGTTCAAGGGTTCTTGTACCTCTTGAATTTGGCAAAATCTGAGATGCCTGCTGCATATATTGCTGCCTCTGAGTAGGCGCCCTCACCTCATATGACTTATCAAAATTTAGCTCGACATCGTTTGATGGTTCTCGACTGCAATAAATATCCGCCACACTCGCAACTTTCCCTCCATTAGACTCCATTGTCTCTGCACCCGGCGCGTCCTCATCACTCGAGCGACTCGAAACTATAGCCGCTCAAGGCTTAATTTGTAGTTTTGTTGTGTTGTTGTTCAAGGCTAGGCTTGTTGCGCTCAAGACATAAGCACACAGTCCAAGATCGTGCAGAGAGAGCCGAAAAACTAGTTGCATAACTTGCAGTGCGTCTGTACTGTACGATTGACATACCAATGGCACAACCTAATCGTCCCCAAGACTGATTGTTATTGTCTTCGAATTATACTAGCGAACTTCGTAAGGAACCCCGTTCGTTTCTTTGTTTATGCTAAAATATACCTTATTATGTCTGATCACTGTGTCAACTAACTAGGGTATACTCTTCTAGAAATTTTTTTTAGAATAGAAAAATTGTGAAATATTACCACTTGTGCTTTTCTAGAGCGATCTAGCACTTGTATGGTGTTGTTCCCAAAATATAGTGAACAATAACAAAGTTTCTAATTGTTTCACATGAATAAGTTTCATAAAATGTGAATAAAACATTTTAACGAATGAACATGGCGGCTCTCGAATGCATCCAAACACAGTTTAGGGCCATACTATCAACACCCGATTAAACGTTACATTTCCTAGAGTCAAAGTGTTCAGTAAATATTGGTTGTGTGAGCTTTTGTATGCTAACAGGTGTAACAATAGAAGTGGCTCACCTTTGGCGCTTACCAACATAAAGCGATTACTTTGTGTGAGGATAAAAAGAGGGTGAAACTTCATTGAAGGGGGAATAAGGCATGTTAAAGCTTCTATGGTTGGGGCCCTATGTCCAGGACTCCACTGGCCTTTGCCGCCCGCTGGACGTGATCCAGGAGCGCAAACAGTTACCAAGTGAGTTTTCTGAATACCCCCACATGTCGTTTTCCGCTTAGAAGTTCTCTCCCAGGTGTTGAGAGCATGGCGTAGCTAGCGTGTAATTTCAGGTGACATTTGCAACTGTTCCATTTGTGAGGTTAAAGGACGCAAGGGCTCGATGCTTTTATATTATTGTTCCCGATGAACCCTTTTTTGACATAGCAAACATTGGTGAAAAATGTAGGAAATTTGAGACGATCCCAGAGAGTGTCAGGTGGTCGTTCACCATAGGATGCATGGAAAGTTTTAGCATTCATTGGCACCATAGGCACTGTCTGACCTCAGGACACCATGTGCGGCCCACGGGACGGCTCTGTGCTCCCCCATAGTAGAGCACCTCGTACTCTACGTGGTTAACAAGGTTTTTATAAACAGGTGGTCAGGTTGGCTATATGCACTCTCATAGTAGAATACCCAGTACTCTGAATCGTTCAACCATTTTTCTAAACAAAGCTGAGTGAGTCTTACAAAACGGATTTATGCTATCCCATAGTAAAGTATCAAGTACTCTAAATGATTAACAACATTTTATACACACCCTGCTCTCCCGCAGTACAATTCATGTAACTCTAAATCGTCGAACATTTCAGGATAAAACACAAGCATAAAAAATCAGCATATCCACGGTGTGAATGATGATAAGTGGGGCGAAGCGTCTGTCCGGAAGGACAGAGCCACGGATGGTGGGACGGACGCATGGACGTACAGACACACGGATGAAGGGACGGAAGCATGGACGGACGGATGAACGAATGGACGGACAGAAGCACGGACAGACGGATGAAAGCATGGACGGAAGCATGGCCAGACAAACAGACGTACGGAATAAAGGACGCATGAACGATGGACGCTTCGCCTCACTCATCGTCATTCACTCGGTGGGTATGCTGTGAAAACCTCTAACGCCATCAAGTTATATTATTCTCAAGAACATATACACACAACACCATCGATTTAGCAACTTATAAATTAGAGGTGGCTACATACTACTACTACTGCTACTACTACCACTACTACTACTACTACTACTACTACTACTACTACTACTACTACTACTACTACTACTACTTCTACCACCACCACCACCACCACCACAGGGGAGGGAACGACCCACAGCCTAAGAAACTTCACCCCTAAAAATCTGCTCCGACATAATAATTCAGGAAAGTAGTAAAATGGGTCAATTTTTGATGAAGCACAACAACAACTGGTCATCACTTCTTAGCGATCACTCCATGTTGAATGTATTGATAAATAAATAATGTGGGGTTATTCCATAGCACTGTACCTGGTTCTCTACATGATCGTAGTAGCGCTTGAACTTAGTTCATTAACTTTTCTCTTTTTGGACCATCCTGTCAAGCGCCTGTGCGAGTTGTTTGAAAACTCTCATGAATACTTAAAGAACGCCAAAACAATTGAAATATCTAGAGTGAAGATTAGGCTACATCAAACAAATAAGGGAACAAGTAGAAAAGGGAAAATAACATGCAATTAGCGAAATTTAAAAAAATCTTTGATAAAGATGCAGCGACTGAATGGGTTAGGCCGAAGGAGGATTAAAGAAAAATCCTCCTTGGGTAGGGCTAAACAGACAGACAGACAGACAGACAGACAGACAGACAGACAGGCAGGCAGGCAGGCAGGCAGGCAGGCAGGCAGGCAGGCAGGCAGACGGATGGACGGACGGACGGACGGACGCGGCCAGCGGATGGTTCATGGTTTGACGATAAAACCCTTCGAAGCTTCGGCGCACTCATCCTCATTAACTCCGTGGATTTGCTGTGATTTTTTTTTTGCGGTTCGAGCGTAAGTGGAGAACGGGGAGTTAGCACCAGGTGACGCTGAGCTACTTTTGAAACGGATGAATGCTATAAGGAAGCCGGACAATAGGGGCATTGTCCTCATTTAGTGTGATGCTAGCAGATGGGAAAATTACACTTTTTTATTGAAAACGTGCTGAATAGGACGGGTGTGTTGAAACTACGTGTTCAAGAAATAATCGTAGAAATCATGGTCATGATGCATTATTCCACTTCATTGAGATTTCTTTGAAATGACAGTGTTAGAAGTCAAAGACGCGTTTCCAAAGCTCCCAAGGTAAATGGGAAAAAGGTAGCTATTCAGCAGTGTGTAGATTGCCTAGCTTCCGATGTCGCAGACCAGAAGGTCGTGGGTTCGACTGTCGTTGTCCGAGATTTTTCTTCCTTTGCTTTGTGATAGTTCGCATTTTCGGACGTCCTTTTCGTGACGGAGATACGTCACTGATGTCTTGGCGGACTCTAGCATAAGACACTTCCGTGTGGAAAGAACGAACACCCTTTACGATGTTATAATCCACACCAGCCGTCGGCTCAGAGGCTCTTCAGAGCCTGTGCGGACATATATGGCCAGTAGAGCGAAAGCGCGGCCGTAAAAAACACTTTCATAGTTGGGCAGTAGACGTAGCGCCAAAAACCATCAACACGCGTTGCGCGAGCAAGGACAGCCTACGACGACGACCAATGTTCTCGGTGTTCTGCTGCAACTGTAGCAACCGTCCACACCCCCACCATCAAAAAAAAATGGCAGCATATCGACGGAGTGAATTATGGAGAGTGGGGCGAAGCATCCGTCTGTCCATTCGTTCTTACTTCAGTCCGTCCATGCGTCCGTCTGTGTGGCCGCCCGTCCGTGCGTGCGTCTGTTCGTGCGTCCTCACGTCCATCTGTGCGCCCGGCCCTGTGTGTGTTCGTCCATGCATCTGCTCCTACGTCCGTCCATGCGTCCATCCGTGCGTGCAGCCATCCGTGCATCGGTCCGTGCATCTGTCTGTGTGTCCGTTCGTCCACTAATTCAACACTCCAAGTACCACCATCTCGCATCTTTTCATCATATATTCCTCATATAGAAGCACTGCCATCCAGCGGAATTTCCAAGGACTGAACGAGAGGAGGCACACGCACACTTTCTTACGACTTGCGCTTCGTGTCTACTTCCCGCCTTTAACCACCTCGAGTTCATGGTATATACTAGTTCACTGTATTCATGGCACTGCGGCCCAACTCTCACTAAACTTTTCTAAAACCTAGGAGGTAACGCCCAGCGAGTATAACGTAGCAATCCTTTCTTGTCTTCTGTGCGTTCTGAACAATAAAAAATTCGCAGCGTGCGCGTTAACTAAAAGCCGAATTTTCCTGTCTCTCATCCCCGCTTACCAGCCATTGGCATGTACATTGAGCACTATCATTTATTGTTCAACAACGCACAGAAGAAATATCTCTCCGGCACCACCTTGGAGGCCAAATGTTATACTTGTTACACACTACTACAACGGTTACGAGGGACGTACAGGTGCCGCTATAAAGAGCTTCACCCCTAAAATAAACACAAAAAACGTACGGTAGTCGTCGTGACTTGGTCTAAGCTATGTTTGTTGGTTTTAGCGTGTTTTCTTGTTTAGACGGTAGAGGGCGCCCGCAGCAGCGCGTACAAAAACGTTCGCAGCTCGGTAATCGCCCTTCGAAGCAAAACCATTCTCCCAACCAACGGCTGCATTCACGCGAACTTTGGGCGTATAAAGAACAGAAACAAAAGTCTCTAGAGAATTGTGAAACAGAAAGAAGACAACGAAAAACACAAACAAGAACAAATTGATTAACTTCTGCGATTCATGTCACCAAAACAAAGAAAATACATTCAAAGAGCGTGGTTTTCTGCAGATTAGCACTCGTACGGTTTTCGCTCAAATTCCACCGCACTGCTTTAGAAATTCACTGTGCGAGCAGTTTAGTGACTGCAAAATGGCGTTTCCATTTAGGTCTCAGCCAGTCAGCTTCTCCGTGTCGCTCCAGAAGCAAAACGTAAGACATATCAACGATCATGCACCATGGTGTCATTGGCCCAGCTTCGCCAAGTTACACGCAGGATTTATCATGTACATTGGGGTCAAATGTGAAAAACTTCTGGGATTGCCCACAGCGTTTGCTTTTTGTTACTTTATTCCCGGTAAGTGTGTCCCGTTTAGTGAATTCATGGCAGTTTTTTATCGGCACGTGCTTTCAATAGAATCGACGTGAATGATTTCTCTCCTGTACCCTTCACTGCCGTTAATACAGCCGAGGTTGTATAGAACCATGAGGGAAAAGTACGATCAGACAGAAGGTACACTTCATAGTTATTAGTGATTATTAGGCGAAAACAGCACAGTTTAAAAAGATGGGTGTACACGTAAATGCAAGGCAGGTGTGCCTGTGCATCATCGCCTGCGACGCGTATTTCTTAGTCCCTGTCGCTTTTAGTGCTGTAGTTCTCGCGTAAAGGATTACCACCAACTAACCCAAGTAACTGTTCTGATAGAGATGAGTAGTGCTACATTTATTCTCACATTTTCAAAAGTGAGGCAATAAAGTAATAAAGGCCGTTTCATGTCTCAACATGACTATACAATCAACTATGCCTTTAAAGGAGATCTGATACTGTTTTGAGACCTCCCCCTCCCCCCCCTCAAAAAGAAAGATCTTTTGTGATATTTTCTATCAACGCTCTCCTCTCAATGCTGTCCTCACAACACGTAAACAAAAAATTTACATTGACTTTGAGTTCTTCACCGATAATTGCAAGCAAACCCCACTGACTAATAGGAATTAATGGAGGTGGTGGCACAATTTATGATTTTTTATCGGGGAACTCCCCGTGACATCAGACTTGTGTTGACATGTCACTGTGAAGCTCCACCCCGTTCATATCGAAGCTGAAAGTATCTTTTAGGTTTGAAGCTCTATTGGGTGTGGGTCGTTCCCTCGTAGTAATAGTAGCCACTTCTAGTTAGCTTTAAGAATTGCTCGCTACATATTGTTTTGTGTACGTCTTGGAAAGTATCTCTAAGTGGCGTTAGTGTTTTTCCTCTGTCCGTCACAGACAGACAGACAGACAGACAGACAGACAGACAGATGAAAGGCGGGCAGGCGGACAGACAGACAGACAGACAGATGAAAGGCGGGCAGGCGGACAGACAGATGAAAGGCGGGCAGACAGACAGACAGACAGACAGACAGACAGACAGAACGACAGACAGAGAGGCAGGCGGGCAGACACAGACAGACAGACAGACAGACAGACAGACAGACAGACAGACAGACAGACAGACGGACAGACAGACACAGAGGCGGGCAGGCGGGCAGACAGACAGACAGAAACTAACATACAGACAGACAGACAGACCGACAGACAGACAGACAGACAGACAGAGAGAGAGGCAGGCAGGTGGCCAGGAGGGCGGGCAGGCGGGCAGACACAGACAGACAGGCAGACATACAGACAGACAGACAGACAGACAGACAGATGAAAGGCGGGCAGGCAGGCAGGCAGACACTAACATACAGACAGACAGACAGACAGACAGACACAGGCGGGCAGGCGGGCAGGCATACAGACAGACACTAACATACAGACAGACAGACAGAAAGACAGACAGACAACCAGGCGGGCAGCCGGGCTGGCGGGCAGACAGACAATAACAGACAGACAGACAGACAGACAGACAGACAGGCAGGCAGGCAGGCAGGCAGGTGGGCAGGCAGGTGGGCACACAGACAGACAGACAGACAGACAGACAGACAGACAGACAGACAGACAGACAGGCGGGCAGGGGGGCAGGCAGGCTGGCAGGCAAAGAGACGCACGGAGGAAAGGACGCTTCGCCCCACTCATCATCATTCACTGCCTGGATATTGGGTTATTTTTTTCAGTTATCGTTGTTAAAAGTTAATAATTTTCAGCGTTCTAAACACTAACGTTTTTCTTTGTAGCAACAAGTAAACAACAGGTAAATCTCGTGTAGTACTCTTTCGAATTGTGTTGACATAAGTTTGAGATCACACGCTGAGAAAATAACATGAAGGCAGGCTAGCAGGTGGGCAGGCGGGCAGGCAACTGGGCAGGCGGGCAGGTGGGCAGGTGGGCAGGCGGGCAGGTGAGCAGGCGGTTGTGTGGGCAGGCGGGCGTGTCGGCGGGCAGGCAAGCAAGCAGGCAGGCAGTGAGGCAGGCAATGAGACGCACGGAGGAACGGACGCTTCGCCCCACTCATCATCATTCACTGCCTGGATATTCTGTGATTTTTTTTTCAGTTATCAATCTAAAAGTTAAAAAACGCATTCCCAAACAATATCACACGGTTTTCAGCGTTATAAACACTAAAGTTTTTCTTTGTAGCAACAAGTAAACAACACATAAATTTCGTGTTGTACTCTTTCGAATTGTGTTGACATAGGTTTGAGATCACACGCTGGAAAAATAGCACGCAGGCAGGCGGGCAGGCGGCCAGGTGGGCAGGTGGGCAGGCGGGCAGGTGAGCAGGTGGTTGTGTGGGCAGGCGGGCGTGTCGGCGGGCAGGCAAGCAAGCAGGCAGGCAGGCAGACAGGCAGGCAATGAGACGCACGGAGGAACGTACGCTTCGCCCCACTCATCATCATTCACTGCCTGGATAGTCTTTGATTTTTTTTCAGTTATCGTTGTCAAAAGTTAAAAAACGCATTCCCGAACAATATCACACGGTTTTCAGCGTTCTAAACACTGACGTTTTTCTTTGTAGCAACAAGTAAACAACACATAAATTTCGTGTTGTACTCTTTCGAATTGTGTTGACATAGGTTTGAGATCACACGCTGGAAAAACAGCACGCAGGCAGGCGGGCAGGCGGCCAGGTGGGCAGGTGGGCAGGCGGGCAAGTGAGCAGGCGGTTGTGTGGGCAGGCGGGCGTGTCGGCGGGCAGGCAAGCAAGCAGGCAGGCAGGCAGGCAGGCAGGCAATGAGACGCACGGAGGAACGGACGCTTCGCCCCACTCATCATCATTCACTGCCTGGATATTCTGTGATTTTTTTTTCAGTTATCCTTGTTAAAAGTTAAAAAACGCATTTCCAAACAATATCACACGGTTTTCAGCGTTCTAAACACTAACGTTTTTCTTTGTAGCAACAAGTAAACAACACATAAATTTCGTGTAGTACTCTTTCGAATTGTGTTGACATAGGTTTGAGATCACACGCTGGAAAAATAGCACGCAGGCAGGCGGGCAGGTGGGCAGGCGGGCAAGTGAGCAGGCGGTTGTGTGGGCAGGCGGGCGTGTCGGCGGGCAGGCAAGCAAGCAAGCAGGCAGGCAGGCAGGCAGGCAGGCAATGAGACGCACGGAGGAACGGACGCTTCGCCCCACTCATCATCATTCACTGCCTGGATATTCTGTGATTTTTTTTTCAGTTATCCTTGTTAAAAGTTAAAAAACGCATTTCCAAACAATATCACACGGTTTTCAGCGTTCTAAACACTAACGTTTTTCTTTGTAGCAACAAGTAAACAACACATATATTTCGTGTAGTACTCTTTCGAATTGTGTTGACATAGGTTTGAGATCACACGCTGGAAAAATAGCACGCAGGCAGGCGGGCAGGCGGCCTGGTGGGCAGGTGGGCAGGCGGGTGGGCAGGCAGGCAGGCAGGCAGGCAGGCAGGCAGGCAGGCAGGCAGGCAGGCAATGAGACGCACGGAGGAACGGACGCTTCGCCCCACTCATCATCAATCACTGCCTGGATATTCTGTGATTTTTTTTTCAGTTATCGTTGTTAAAAGTTAAAAAACGCGTTTCCAAACAATATCACACGGTTTTCAGCGTTCTAAACACTAACGTTTTTCTTTGTAGCAACAAGTAAACAACACATAAATTTCGTGTTGTAATCTTTCGAATTGTGTTGACATAGGCTTGAGATCACACGCTGGAAAAATAGCACGCAGGCAGGCGGGCAGGCGGCCAGGTGGGCAGGTGGGCAGGCGGGCGGGCAGGCAGGCAGGCAGGCAGGCAGGCAGGCCGGCAGGCAAAGAGACGCACGGAGAAACGGACACTTCGCCCCACTCATCATCATTCACTGCCTTAATATTCTGTGATTTTTTTTTCAGTTATTGTTGTTAAAAGTAATAAACGCATTCCCAAACAATATCACACGGTTTTCAGCGTTCTAAACACTAACGTTTTTCTTTGTAGCAACAAGTAAACAACACATAAATTTCATGTACTACTCTTTCGAATTGTGTTGACGTCGGTTTGAGATCACACGCTGGAAAAATAGCACGCCGGCAGGCGGGCAGGTGAGCAGGTGGGCAGGCGGGCGGGCAGGCAGGCAGGCAGGCAATGAGACGCACGGAGGAACGGACGCTTCGCCCCACTCATCATCATTCACTGCCTGGATATTCTGTGATTTTTTTTCAGTTATCGTTGTTAAAAGTTAAAAAACGCATTTCCAAACAATATCACACGGTTTTCAGCGTTCTAAACACTAACGTTTTTCTTTGTAGCAACAAGTAAACAACACATAAATTTCGTGTAGTACACTTTCGAATTGTGTTGACATAGGTTTGAGATCACACGCTGGATAAATAGCACACAGGCAGGCGGGCAGGCGGGCAGGTGGGCAGGTGGGCAGGCGGGCGGGCAGGCAGGCAGGCAGGCAGGCAGGCAGGCCGGCAGGAAGGCCGGTAGGCAGGCATGCAGGCAAAGAGACGCACGGAGAAACGGACAGTTCGCCCCACTCATCATCATTCACTGCCTGAATATTCTGTGATTTTTTTTCAGTTATCGTTGTTAAAAGTTCATAAACGCATTGCCAAACAATATCACACGGTTTTCAGCGTTCTAAACACTAACGTTTTTCTTTGTAGCAACAAGTAAACAACACATAAATTTCATGTAGTACTCTTTCGAATTGTGTTGACATAGGTTTGAGATCACAAGCTGGAAAAATAGCACACAGGCAGGCGGGCAGGCGGGGAGGTGGGCAGGTGGGCAGGCGGGCGGGCAGGCAGGCAGGCAGGCAGGCAGGCAGGCAGGCAGGCAGGCAGGCAGGCAGGCCGGCAGGCAAAGAGACGCACGGAGAAACGGACACTTCGCCCCACTCATCATCATTCACTGCCTTAATATTCTGTGATTTTTTTTTTCAGTTATCCTTGTTAAAAGTAATAAACGCATTCCCAAACAATATCACACGGTTTTCAGCGTTCTAAACACTAACGTTTTTCTTTGTAGCAACAAGTAAACAACACATAAATTTCATGTACTACTCTTTCGAATTGTGTTGACGTCGGTTTGAGATCACACGCTGGAAAAATAGCACGCCGGCAGGCGGGCAGGTGAGCTGGTGGGCAGGCGGGCGGGCAGGCAGGCAGGCAGGCAATGAGACGCACGGAGGAACGGACGCTTCGCCCCACTCATCATCATTCACTGCCTGGATATTCTGTGACTTTTTTTTCAGTTATCGTTGTTAAAAGTTAAAAAACGCATTTCCAAACAATATCACACGGTTTTCAGCGTTCTAAACACTAACGTTTTTCTTTGTAGCAACAAGTAAACAACACATAAATTTCGTGTAGTACACTTCCGAATTGTGTTGACATAGGTTTGAGATCACACGCTGGAAAAATAGCACGCAGGCAGGCGGGCAGGCGGCCAGGTGGGCAGGTGGGCAGGCGGGCGGGCAGGCAGGCAGGCAGGCAGGCAGGCAAAGAGACGCACGGGGAAACGGACACTTCGCCCCACTCATCATCATTCACTGCCTTAATATTCTGTGATTTTTTTTCAGTTATCGTTGTTAAAAGTAATAAACGCATTCCCAAACAATATCACACGGTTTTCAGCGTTCTAAACACTAACGTTTTTCTTTGTAGCAACAATAAACAACACATAAATTTCGTGTATTACACTTTCGAATTGTGTTTATCATAGGCTTGAGATCACACGCTGGAAAAATAGCACGCAGGCCGGCGGGCAGGCGGCCAGGTGGGCAGGTGGGCAGGCGGGCAGGTGAGCAGGCGGTTGTGTGGGCAGGCGGGCGTGTCGGCGGGCAGGCAAGCAAGCAGGCAGGCAGGCAGGCAGGCAATGAGACGCACGGAGGAACGGACGCTTCACCCCACTCATCATCATTCACTGCCTGGATATTCTGTGATTTTGTTTTTTCAGTTATCGTTGTTAAAAGTTAAAAAACGCAATTCCAAACAATATCACACGGTTTTCAGCGTTCTAAACACTAACGTTTTTCTTTGTAGCAACAATTAAACAACACATAAATTTCGTGTAGTACTCTTTCGAATTGTGTTGACATAGGTTTGAGATCACACGCTGGAAAAATAGCACGCAGGCAGGCGGGAAGACGGCCAGGTGGGCAGGTGGGCAGGCGGGCGGGCAGGCAGGCAGGCAGGTAAAGAGACGCACGGAGAAACGGACACTTCGCCCCACTCATCATCACTCACTGCCTTAATATTCTGTGATGTTTTTTTCAGTTATCGTTGTTAAAAGTAATAAACGCATTCCCAAACAATATCACACGGTTTTCAGCGTTCTAAACACTAACGTTTTTCTTTGTAGCAACAAGTAAACAACACATAAATTTCATGTACTACTCTTTCGAATTGTGTTGACGTAGGTTTGAGATCACACGCTGGAAAAATAGCACGCAGGCAGGCGGGCAGGTGGGCAGGTGGGCAGGCGGGCGGGCAGGCAGGCAGGCAGGCAGGCAGGCAAGCAGGCAGGCAAAGAGACGCACGGAGAAACGGACACTTCGCCCCACTCATCATCATTCACTGCCTGAATATTCTGTGATTTTTTTCAGTTATCGTTGTTAAAAGTAATAAACGCCTTCCCAAACAATATCACACGGTTTTCAGCGTTCTAAACACTAACGTTTTTTTGTAGCAACAAGTAAACAACACATTTAATTTCATGTAGTACTCTTTCGAATTGTGTTGACATAGGTTTGAGATCACACGCTGGAAAAATAGCACACAGGCAGGCGGGCAGACGGGCAGACGGGCAGGTGGGCAGGCGGGCGGGCAGGCAGGCAGGCAGGCAGGCAGGCAGGTAGGCAGGCATGCAGGCAAAGAGACGCACGGAGAAACGGACACTTCGCCCCACTCATCATCATTCACTGCCTGAATATTCTGTGATTTTTTTTCAGTTATCGTTGTTAAAAGTTAATAAACGCATTGTCAAACAATATCACACGGTTTTCAGCGTTCTAAACACTAACGTTTTTCTTTGTAGCAACAAGTAAACAACACATAAATTTCATGTAGTACTCTTTCGAATTGTGTTGACATAGGTTTGAGATCACACGCTGGAAAAATAGCACACAGGCAGGTGGGCAGGTGGGCAGGTGGGCATGCGGGCGGGCAGGCAGGCAGGCAGGCAGGCAGGCAGGCAGGCAGGCAGGCAGGCAGGCAAAGAGACGCACGGAGAAACGGACACTTCGCCCCACTCATCATCATTCACTGCCTGAATATTTTGTGATTTCTATTCAGTTAACGTTGTTAAAACTTAATAAACGCATTCTCAAACAATATCACACGGTTTTCAGCGTTATAAACACTAACTTTTTTTGTAGCAACAACTAAGCAACACATAAATCTCGTGTAGTACTCTTTGATATGGTGTTGAAATGAGTTTGAGATCACACGCTGGGAGTTATGTTTTGGCGACAGCCTCGTCTTATAATTTCAGGGCATTTATACACCATAAAACTGTACGTCGATTTACCTCATTGTTGGAGAAACAAAGCGCGAATAAGCTCGAAGAACAAACAACTCAACGGCTTTAAAAACTTGACAATCAAAATTACGACGTGCTGCGCAGACGTCAACGTCGTGGAAGCCACAACTTTCTCGGACTTCTTTTCTTTTCTCACCAAGCTCCCAAACTTCTTAAGCTGATAAAGTTTATAGCCTAGTTGACACCCCTTGCTCCTTGTAGCGAGTTTCCTTCCCCTTATTTATCTATCAACATTATTACACACGCCTGTCGCCAATCAAAACCTGGTGCTCTTTCAGTGAGCCAGCAATGTTTATGCTACCTTATCACCGCCTTTCGAGTCGTAAATGTAGCGCCTTCTTCGACTCTGGCACTTTTGATTCTCGGTCATCTCAATGCCACACTTCTTCTGATGATAAGGACTCCGTGTGGGTTCACTCAGGTTTTTGTCTAAAACGCCGAAATGTTTTTATACCTATACTGTGCCTCCTTTTTACGGGCCATGTGAACCCTCTGACCCTTAAACTTTTCATAACTTCCCGACGTCAAGAGGGTGAACAGCAGTTAATTGCGAAAACGATATGAGCTCCTAAACAGTGAACTCATGTTCGCGGTCCACAGGACGCACTCGCCGCAAAAAAAAAAATGCTCCAATCTATGGAAAACTCTCTCGGTGACTAAGCTGTTTTTGGGGCGAAGCCTCTTATGGCTTGGCTTGTGCGTCCCTCGTAGTACGTAACCACCAGTGGCACATACCCGAAATAGGTATAACATTAGACCTCCAAGGTGGTGCTGGTGAGAGATTTCTTCTGTGCGTTGTTTAACAATAAAAAATAGTGCTCAATGTACATGCCAATGGCTGCTCATGGGGAATGAGAGACAGGCGCATTCGGCTTATAGTCAACGCGCACGCTGCGATCCCCATTAGCAGCCATTGACATGTACATTGAGCAGTATCGGACAAGAAAGGGTTGCTACATTATACTCGCTTGGTGTAACCTCCTTAGTTTTAGAAAGATTTAGGGAGCGTTGAGCCGCAAGGCCATGAATACAATGAACTAGTATATACCATAAATGAATTCGAGGTGTTTAAAGGGGGAAAGCAGATACGAAGCGCAAGTCGTAAGAAATTAAAAGCTGAATCCTCCTGGCTCTCATTTCACATTAGCAGCCACTGGCATGTACATTGAGCACTATCTGACAGGAACAGGTTGCTACGTTATACTCGCTGGGCGTAACCTCCTTGGTTTTAGAATGGTTTAGCGAGCATCGGACCGCAGTGCCATGAATACAGTGAACTAGTATATACCATGAACTCAAGGTGGAACTCAAGCGCAAGCCGTAAGAAAGTGTGCGTGTGCCACCTCTCGTTTACTCCTTGGAATGTCCACTGAATGGCAGTGCTTCTATATGGGGAATATATGATAAAAAGATGCTAGATGGTGGGACTTGGAGTGTTGAATAGATGGACGAACGGACACACAGACAGATGCATGGATAGACGCATGAACGGACGCAGGGGCGGATGCATGAACGAACACAGGGACGTGCGCACGAACAGACGCATGGACGGTCACACAGACAGACGCATGGACGGACGAATGCTTCGTCCCACTCTCCATCATTCACTCCGTGGATATGCTGCCATTTTTTTTTGGAACGCGGTAGTATTAGAGAGCTCGTTTTCGAAGAATGGTGGATTTGGCATTGCTGCACAAAATCGTTGAGCGTTAAAACACATGATTATCATGTCTGTAACGATACGCTCTCCGCCACAATCATAACGATTCCATGGTTTAAAGGCGGTCACCCCATATACAAGGCACCTACATTACTGCTCGTATTCCTTTAGGACTACGTAGTGGTTGCATAGCAAGTTCAAAAATATGTGACACGCATAGTTGCTAGTGACTTGAAGCAGGCTACTCATTACACAGAGTGCAACTATATTTGAAAGCTGCTCTGACCCAAGCCGTTTATTATATTTCGATTATAAGCTGTTATATTTCATAATTATTCTTATCAAGTAATATAATACAATAAAAAGTATGCTATAGGGACAAGGTGTAGTATCGCGTGCAGATCTCTTAGGCGAAGCTTAAGGGTCCCCCAGTCTTTTGTAAGCTCCTCACTAGTGCACTTAGAGTTTTTGAAGGCTCGCAACAATGCCAGCCTTAGTCGATTCGTGTTATCAAAACATAATATTCCTAATCAAATTTGTTTATTGTACATCTCCTCTTTCATGCGTCATGTAGCTTGTGTGGCAAAAAATAACGAAGAGCCACGAATTAGTAAGACGCTGATTAGTCAGTTTCCTAATATCTCTAATGACGAGAAACGCGGTTTATGTGATGGTACGAAGCTGCATTTCAACGTGTGTGTTTGTGTGTGTGTGTGTGTGTGTGTGTGCGTGTGTGTGCGTGCGTGCGTGCGTGCGCGTACGCAAAGTTTTGTGGGATCAGCACATTCGTCCGCCATCAATGTTGTCTGCACGACTGGCTGTTGTACGATTCGCTCCCACACGCGGGTGGCCTTTTCTCCTTATCTGATCACATGCACATTTGTGGTAAGCTATAGATTTGACGGAACAAATGATAGCCACCTTGTTATGACCGTGGTTCTCACAACAGAAAATATTGAAGCGGGAGAGCTCTTCAAATGGCTGATTGATATGTCGGGCTTAACGTCCCAAAACCACCATATGATTATGAGAGACGCCGTAGTGGAGGGCTCCGGAAAATTTGACCCTCTTCAAATGGCTTTGTACTTAGTGATTGAAAGAAGCAAACAAACATAACACCTGGAAAATTCACTGCAAGAACAACAGCCAAATGTGAAGAACGTGTTGTACGCCGCAGAGTGACCGGTTAATAAATGCCTTCTATACCTGAGCTGCCCTTAAAATGCCGCAGTGCATTATGCCAGCTTGTTTGTCAGCTGTTAAGTATTGTTATACATTGCGTAGGCGTAAGGCATTCCCAAGGAGAATATGTTGAAGGGAAACTGTTACGGTGCGGGATAAAAATGGCAACTTGTGATTGCTCATGAAATCATGATGCTAGGATGCCTGGTGATTGCAGTTGGGTGTTAGGAATAGTTGCTTGAACTTAAACACTAGTAAATTGAATGAGAGCGAGCAAACCATGACACTGTGCGATTTGTTCTAATGGTATTCTATCTATCTTTTCCTGATCTTTTTGATAAATACCGTAGATGAAGGAGTTTGTGCCTCGTATAGTTTATAGACAAAGAACATGCTTTTAGTCGGTCGAGTTAGCACCGAAAGAGTCCGACATAGAACTGAAGTCGATATTGCCTCGTAACGCACACTGTTGCGCTGTGTTACAAGTGGTACCTCCTTCGTTTGAATGAAGTAGACATATTTATCATAGCAATTATTATCATAAGCACTGAGGTCATCAACATAACCAGCGTCTTGAGAATACCTGAAGATGATGCTGTATAATACGCAATTGTATGGCGATGTGCTAACATGTGCGACTAGTGTGCTCTGTTACCCTGCGTCCTACTTCAGTGTCATTGAAAGCACTTATTGTCATCATTATCATCATCATTATCATGATCATCATGATCATCATCATCACGCTCCTCTTCATCATTCTATCTATAAAACCTAAGTAAAATCTCGTTCACAGTGAATCTACACTGTAAGCAAAAACTATCCGAGTTTGGGGATTTGGCGGCTCATGACCTCTGAAAACTCTCTCGCGTTTAAAATTACCACCTCGAGTTGGAGTAAAAGATAGTACATGACATAGTTTTACCACAACCTCTGAGGCAGGTAGTAAAAGGATGCCAAAATCCAGTTTTACCACGTAGGGAGTTTTCTATCACGTGATTTTTAACCTGCGTTTCACAGTTTATTACCACATGACTTCAAGGTGCAGCTGCTTCGGCGGATTTTGCCCCATACTCCTCTCAGTGAATCCTGAAGGTACGCTAGTACCCAGATGTTTTTCTTTTTGTTTTTTTTTTCTTTGCATCGTTGTGCCTCTTGACTGACCTCGAGTCAACGCACTTTCACTGGAACTGGGGGCAGCATAAGCACGAGTGAGGACAGCATTCTGTGAACGAAATAAAATAAGAGGGAAGGGGGTGGGGGCTCTGAAAAAAAATAAAACCTGCTGTGGAAAGTTGTCCTGCATATTTTCGCAAATTGTTGGGTTTAGCTCTGCGGTGGCCTTGGAGACAGATGGTGCAAGAAGCTCGGAATCTGTGTGATTGAGCTAATTGATACCACGTGTTTTCTACATCATCGAGCGACCGTGCGCTTTTGAGCGCCTCCGAACCTGCACGTCGCGAATACTTCGCTTCCGCGCCGAATCGTGAAGATCTGCCAGTGGTTACGAAATCAATCTGGTGTCATCGTCCATGGTTACTTTCTGGACAAGCGATAAGCAAAACGCTTCACTCTGTCGTCGGCACTAAGCCACGGCCGCCAGTGACCAGTGGGAGTGTGTCGCCAGGGTAGGTGAATGAAGCATCTTGATTCCACAGAGGACGATGTCTGTTGGAGTAAAGTGCAGCCCGTATTGTCCGTCCCATGCGCCAACTGTTCTCAAACATGTAGCACGAAGGCGGGAACCGATACGAGCCAGACGGAACCAACAAGCGGCTGCCGGTGAGCACGAAGAAAACCGGGACGGGCTGTCTCTTTCGTTGGAAGTACATACATGGTCCTGTCCCCGTAACACTCCGCAGATAACGGACACGTTTTCATTTGTGTCTGAAATGACGACGAAATTCGCACAGGATGTGTATTCTGTGATCGCCAGCTGTGTTTCATCGAATAACCATGCTCCTCGAAAAGGCCTAGCACGCTGCGGTAAGCAGCTTGTTCAGGCGTGCACCGCTCTTCTACGTCCGTTGTAATGAATTCGTGCTGCTACTGTGTTTGTGCACCGTCGCTCAATGAAAATCATCGAGCTGCCATAGTTTGTGTATGCTTAGGTACATTTATGGTCGTGCGCATCGGCAGTGCTAACACGTGTAGGGCCAAGAGCCCGGTGTGCCAAGTAATTATTAGATAATCGAAAAGGTGAGATCGGGTAGATTTATAATAAAAGGTCGGGGTGAGATTTATCGGTCTGCAGCTCACCTCAAGTTTACGCTTGCTCTTTTAACCGTTGTTGTTAATTGATGCAATAAAAAAAGCTCTACTACCGGTACCACACGGCCCGTCAAAAAGTGGTGCCTATATATACCAGATTGCCGTAGTACAGTCAAGTAACGCGGGCAGTCTGTTCGAGTGGTGTTTTATTATGCATTTGTTGTGTGTGCGTGTTTGTTTGTATGTGAATCTATGTGTCATCAGTTCTGCCGTCATTTGATATTTAAGAAATTTGTTCACTCTGGGCCAATGCACCCATGAACTTTTATTTTTTTACCACCAGAAATAGCTCCCAGAAATCAACTCAAAAACCTTGTGAAGGTAGTAAAAATTCACTCTATACTCGCTCAAAATCTCATTGGGGTAAATTGTTATTACCCTTCCTACATTCAAAAACTCAGTTAGCATGAGGGTAAATTTTTACTTCGAGAGTAGGTGGTAAAAAAAAAGCCAGGAAAGGTAGTGCGCTAGAGGACAAGTGGTTTATCCAGTTTTTGAGGTTATTTCTGGTCATTTTCGTTTAGTGTGTATTTCAATCGCTAGGTGAACGACTTCATCCGTGACTTGCACCTCGCTTTCTTGCCAGCCAACCAACAGCGCTTTTGTCCCGACAACTACCTCTGTAACAAAAGCTTTCCTAGTGTTTTCATTTCCATCCCAAGTGAATAG
Source organism: Rhipicephalus microplus (assembly GCF_043290135.1). Taxonomy (NCBI): domain Eukaryota; kingdom Metazoa; phylum Arthropoda; class Arachnida; order Ixodida; family Ixodidae; genus Rhipicephalus; species Rhipicephalus microplus. Next base: position 76,230,469 of record NC_134709.1, on the reverse strand, counting down.
AAAAACGCAGCTTTTTAAAACAGGGCGGCGAATCCTAGCATACAACAAACGCATCCACGCACAGAAAATGGTAAATTTATGTCATTGCGGGGAGACGCGCAGATAAGGTTCGCAATACAGGACATCGCCACATGCACCTACCGTCGAAAGACGTCAACCATCGAATATGTATACTGCTAAAAAAAGCAAAAATCAAACATCTAAGAAATGAACCCCTTTCCCAGAATGATGAAAATCTAGGAAGATAAAAAGCAATGATGAATTGCATATTGAAATGGCCCGAATGTCGAGATGAATGTTCACGGGAAAGCATTCATTCTGAAGAAAGTGATGTCACTGTCTCGTCCGAAGCAAAAATAAGAATCACACAGAAAGACAAAGAGCCGCATCTTCGACCATGCGAATGACAAAATATTGTATTGGGTGACTAGAGCAAGGTTCGGTGAATACGCCGCATGACAGGAAAAAGAAAATATGAAAGAACGCAAACAATGATTACACCCAAGTTATGAATAAAAAATATGGACGACTAGATACACGATAGGAACGGCGAAAAAACAAGAAAGAAAACTTCACGATATGATAACAATCTCTTTAGGCACGTATAGGAGGCTTATGATAGTGTAAGCATGGGTGCGCAGCCCTGCTGTGGTTGTTTAGTGGCTAAGGTTCTCGGCTGCTGACCCGCAGGTCGCGAGATCCAATCGCTGCTTCGGCGGCTGCCTTTTCGAGAAAGGCGAAAATGCTGTAGGCCCGTGCATCCAGATTTGGGTGCACGTCAAAAAGCCCCAAGTGGTCGAAATTTCCGGAACCCTTCACTACGGCGTCTCTCGTAATCTAATCGTGGCTTTGAGACGTTAAACACCACATCAATTCACGTATCAATGTGCAAAAACGACAGCGAAGTTATGCTTTGACGTCCCTTTGACGTGGCTCTCCTCTTAAAGCAGCAGGTACTTTATTGTTCACATTATAGCTTTTTGGTTTAACGTCAAAGGAAAGGAGTTAGTATCGCAGTCTAGGTGTTCAGCAGTACTTTGGCACAAAATGCCTACCACGTATACAGTGTTTGCGCTTCACCTATGAGAGTAAACAGTAGGACAAGTGGAAAAAAGCTTGTTTTCAGCTCCTATCGCAATTTGATCGTAGTGTAAATCATGCTGTACGTGTTCGAACTGCGTTGTTTACAAACATGCAAAGTGGGTGCAAGAACGCTTCCGACCACACTCAGGCATTTTTGTAAAGCGTGGTTAACCTGATAGGCCGTGATATTTTTTTTCTTGTTTTTGCTCGCTTTGCAATTTTGTTTCAGGAATAGTACTCTAAATAGTCTGCACCACAAACTTTTCTATCACAGTTAGAGCAGATAGTTTCGAAACTTCGAAGACATATCCTGTTTTGCGGCCTTGAAGCATTCACAGAAGCAGCGTCAGTGGCGTGGTTGAATGCAATAATATAATAATAATAATATCTGGAGTTTTACGTCGCACAATCAGTAAATGATAATGAGAGACACCATGCGGGACTCGAGACAAAAGTTTCGGCCCTCTGGTGTTTTTTAACGTTCACTCACTTAGCGCAGTATTCTAATATTTCGGCTCTATGGGTAGTTCAATGCAGGTATGTATTGTATTTTGATGTCCATGATTAACTTGTTTATTGGAACATAGCTGTTGCCCGAAGCACAAGTATTTCATGCACTGAAAATTCTTGAGATCGAGGAATGGTATCACTTCAGTCATCTCATAACTTATATAACACCATGATACGCCACATGCTAGATAAGAAGATGTTTTACTTTATGTATTGTATACTGTATTTGTAATAGGGAAGTTAAATTGCGAATGGGAAAGTAGAATTGACTAAGAAGGTTTCATCTGTGGTCGATTTTATGCAGGGACCACTGCAAGTATACGAATGGGCTCAAGGACCTCTTCTTCAGCTGAGAGCCAGTGCTTACGCGTTTGCATATATATATATATATATATATATATATATATATATATATATATATATATATATATATATATATATATTTATATATATATATATATATATATATATATATATATATATATATATATATATATATATACACCCCTTTTCCTGACTTCGCTCTGGGTTCTTTTGCTCTCGCTTTCTGATGCTTATTTCATAGACTAAGGTAAGTGTTAGCTTTTTCCAATCATGCACATTCATTTATCCAAAAAAGACACAAAGTTTTACGATAACCCATTCGAGTAATGGTTTTTCAAAAGTCGTTGCTGCGTATTCATTAAAAACAAGCACAGCACAGCTTTTCTAAAGCTCACTACCCATTACAATCACCGTAAATACCTCCAGCCTATTGCCGCTTATAGGTGGAATGAATCCGGTCTGTTTCACCGCTGTCTTATGCGTGACGTCGCTTTCAATCCTTCGTATTTTGTGAGAAAAAGCGCTTTTTTTTTTCGGACGTCCTGAAGGCATCTGACATGATGTTATCTTTTTCATTCTTTAGCTGTTACTCGCATCAATCCGACCCTTCAGCACGTTATGAAGTATTTAAAAGCAAAGACCATTTGGTAGAAGAACGCGCTCAAGGTTTTCTACCTCACCCTTGAGCTCCAAAGGAACTAACCTGAGCATGCTGTATCACTTTTGTTTAGATCGACCAATCTACCATGCCAGCCTGATGATTCCTATGTTCTAATACTGATTCCTATGTTCCAATGTCCTCGTGCTCTAATGCGAACTTGAAGAGCTAGTTGTTGCAAATGCAAAATACCGCACTTGATCGCACCAGACAAGTTCAATTCAGACCAGAGATGCCAGATACTGCCCAGCTAACACAGGAATATCACCACAAAAAAACACCTAGAAAAACAGTGCGACTTTCAAAAAGAAGTTCAACAAAAATGGTTTTTTTCATAACTTTTCAATTTTTGAGATCATTTTCAATTTTTACGGACAAATGGCACTCGAAAATGAATTCGTGTTGGTGAAGTCAATTTAACTAACATGTTAAACGAAAATATGCGCAGTATGAGCGAAAGCACTCATTTAGTTTAGCACACCATCCTCACAGTGGCCTCCATGCGTAGAAAGCACGTTTTCTCACTGACGTTACCTGTTAATTACCCTAAATATTTTATTATCTAAGAAACAATATCACCCATATAAATACGAACTATATGTGGACGTGCCGGGCACTAAAATAACCATATTTGCTGGAAAAATGAAAAAAATCATAAAACGTGGCCAGTGACAGAAATATTCTACAAGCAACTCGGCGAAAAAGAAGTCCAAATTTGCTAATTCTAGACGGAAGCGGCAACTATGATTGAGTCTGTACATGGCTTTTCCTTGTCGAAATATTGAATGCGCTACAAACGCGACACATAGAGATCGGAAAGAAGCATCGGTTTCACGCAGAGCATACACACAATCCCCCCAAAATATTCCTAGAACCTCGCTGTTCGTGTTATCCCAAAGCTTGTTATGCGCAGGCAGGGATCCTGGTCAACATCGTTTTGTTGACAGGACTGTCAGATGTGGCACCAAAAACCGCCTATCGGGTTCTTTTTGTTCTGCGAGCCGGTTTTGTACGTGTTTTGTCCCCAAAGCACGACGCGCCCGCATTCAATTCAACGTCTCCCCGAGATACCGCCACGAAAACGTGTTTATATTTTGTCAATTTTCCGCGTGTCACAGGACGACAACCCCTCTTTGCGCAGTAGGCGCACAGTGCTCTATGCAGTGAGCGTTCATCTCGGCCTCCAGGAGGGTAGAAAATACGATCTGTCACAGCTCCATGCTATTCGCCTCTTTTGCATGGGCTTTCTCTCCAGCAAGCAAGGTTGCTGTTGCGCCTTTCCTAATGATGCTCCCTTCTCTTTTTTTGTTCATATTCTGACTTCTACCTCAGCCCCTTCTGTCGTGACAGCATGGCACCTAGTTACATACTGCGTCAAAGCACTCTGACACAGTATTTTTATTTGACAGTGTAGGTGCTCCTTGAATGCATCTTGCTATCGTTTTCTGCCTGACTCATGACTTGCTTGGAAATTCTAACGTGGCTGCGAAGCTACGTCGTTCATAGAAGCTGAATAAAGAAATTTTTCTACAGATTAAAATCTCGATCACGATTCAGGAAATGTAGTGATAAAAAAAGTGATGCTTATGTGTTTTTGCGGGTGCGGGTGAGTACAAATAGGTGTAATTGACGTCACCGCTGCCTTACATTATATATGTAAGAGTTGAAGGATGTGTTTGTTACGTAACGCTTTAGACACTTGGGACCCAAGCATCAATGGAACAATAGGTATAAGTGCTGATACTATAATAAAAAGTCAGTTTTCAGGCCCTAATTCAAAGCAGCCTTCATATAGTGGCAATTCGAACTGAATCAAGCTAGCATCCTGCCGAATAGTAGAGTCAGATTACCGTTCATCCTTTGCAGATTTCCGAAGACCATCGAAATTTGTTTAAAACACGACTGTCCTTTTGTATAGTTGGTACACCGCACCCTTAATCGATTGCTTTTCAATGCGATACATTTTTTAACAACTTTCTTCCGCTTAGAGTATATCTAGCCGACCTCGACTTTGAGCTCTCGAGGCCGTTTAGTCGATTTTGTATGCACTGATAATTGCGTTTTATGGCGTAAATTTATGAAGAAGATAAATTACACCTTGCAAGATGAAAATCAAAACAAATGTTTCACGAACCGCGGGATTCAAATGACATGCTCTCACGTCTATGTGATTAAATCGGTGAGTATGGCTAGGCAATATTCTATTTAGAAATCAGACGGCAGGTCGTAGCATCAATTTATGATGCGTATCTCGTGTAAAGCATGAATTAAACGGGAAGCTCAGGATTCAAAATTCGTAAAATTGACGTGTGCTACAGCCGAAGTTTCTGCAGGTGGACTTGGCTATATCAAGGCTGCAACTGATTACTGAGCGCTCGCGTGTGTTTTTTTTTTTCGTATCCTCGCTTACCTTCGAAACAACGGAGGTGGAAAAGCCGACTGCGAAAGTGGAGGAGGAAATTGGGCGCAGTGAAAAAGCGCCTTCTCAAACCAGGGAAATCGGGCGAGTCAGCAGAAAGAATAGAGGTATTTTATGAAAGAAAACCTGGGAGGTTGGTGGGGGGTGCTTACGTTACGATGAATGGTGGTTGTCAGAAGAAAGCACCACTTATCAGTTCTTGGTTAGAAGTTTTTAGATGGACTGAATACCGGTTGGTTTTCGTTGTGGGCTTGTCGTTTTGCGTGGACTCAAGAGTCCCCCTTTTGAAATGTTGTTACTTGTTGGCTGGACAGTATATTAAACCAGCAAATATCTAGGATGACTATTAATATTTCCTGTCTATTGGGACCAGAAGTCTGACTGAACGATGTAAAGATTGTGTAAACGAAATTGTCGGGTAAACGACAATCGCTTTCGAAGCGAAACACTTTTTGTATTCAATCTTGTGCCAAGGTTGCGTAGGCTTCCTCGTCTTCCCTGCAGCAGTGGTGGCAGTAGTTGTTGCTGTCAAAAGGTTCCGGAACTACCGGGGGGAGGATATATGAAATAAAACTAGATTTTAATGAGATAATGACGCTAAATTATAATGATGAAAATGAATGTTGAAATGAGACCTAGATATTTAGGTCAACGCTCTTGTACATTCGCCCACTGACTGTTTCACTGCCCGATTGTAGTCATGCCATGAAAGTGGCTCAACTTCATTCGTCGCACATGCAGTTATCGCTTTTCATAAATCTGACATAGAGCAACCGCTACCTAAAGAGGGTGCTAATTTCTTAATAAACACATGTAATACCACCCAAGGAGTTAGAAAATGAACCCCTGGACATTAAAAAAGAAACAGACATAACTTTGTTCAGGCGTCCTCAACAGTAAGCGTGAACACGCGAAAAATGGCGCACATCGTGCGGAGTCTACCACCTGGGCTAACCTTCTTTCATTGATTTAAGCCATACCAAAATTAAATAAAAAACAAAAAGCAAGAAAAAATTGGGAAAAATGAGTGTGATGTTCTAAGAAATTATAAGAAAAAATTTGCCCCGTAATTACCTGTTTAAGAGCAAATATCGTCAAAAGATGCATTTTTCGTCTGAAGAGAGCGAATAGGGCGTTTATTTGATGTTCTGCGCGAGAAAAATCGGAGAAGCGGATTCTGCAGGCGCTGTGTGAGACATGACCGCCATCTGGCACTAATTTTGGAACACGAAAAGATCACTTCCATTATAACGAGCTTGCAGCATGCGCGCGTAATTTCGGAGGCCGTAATTTGTAGAATGCAAGGCCACGGCTAAGTGGACGCCCCGTATCGTCTTATCAAAGCGTAGGAAAAACCCGCCATTTCGTGCGTAACATTGCATTGTCAGACTTGCTCGCCGGATTTCGCGCCGACCAGTTGTGTCCCCGCGATCTCCTACGACCGCGCAGCTCTTGCCGACTGGGCTCCCCGTACGCCGTCTCCTGACGCCGACAAGTGCTCTCGCTGAATGGCGCCCCGTCCTGTGACTCCTGCGACCGTGTCCATCTTTCCTATCTCCTCTTTACTTCCGTCGGTCGCTGTCCTTGCGCCTCGCTCTTTCCTTTCTCTCTCTATATATATACCTTTAAATCCTATCTTTTCAATCCCTCTTTACCCCCATCCCTTGTGAGCTACTGCTGAGGTGTCGCACTCTTATGCAGAGAGTTACGGGGCTCATTTTTCTCTTCTTTTCCCTTTAAGAGTCACATAAAAGAAAAAATAGCATTGTTAGTGCAGCGTGATAAACGCTGTGGTCCTTACAATTACTTACGTAGGCTTTTTCTAATACAACGAAAGGCACGACAAAATTGTGACCTTTTCATGTTGTGCCTCATATATGCGCACTATTTGCTTTTTATTCGACAATGCACAGAAGTGTGAACGCAGAAATCAATCAAGATTGGTGGGCGTTGAGGAAGTGGTTTACTTTAGCCTTTTCGGTCGCCACACAAGTCAACCGACCAAAAGACAGAGCAAAGTTTTATCTTTGAAGTATCCCACGAAAGGCTCTCGTTTTCAAACACAGCATGGTTGACGCTTGAGTTTCACTTTCGCTTACGCGACATCGTAATCAAACTGCGCGTGCAACGACGTCTCGATCACTAGCGTTGCCGTACTTTTCAGAGGTCAATCCATGCGTTCGTCCATGCATCCGTCCCTCCGCCCGTCCGAGCGTCCGTCTGTTTGTGCGTCCATGCGTCCGTCCGTCCACAGGTTCGTTCGTTCGTTCGTCTGCCTGTCCATTCGTCCGTCCATGCTTTCGTCCATTGGTTCATGCCTTGCCCCACTCGTCATCATTCACCTCTTGGATATGCTGTGATTTTTTTTACATCGGTGTAGTACCCATTACACATCCGCAAAGTGTCCCGCGCATCTGTAGAGCTACGCACTTTTTAGCGTTGTTGTCGTTCATAACGATTATTATTTGTATCGAAGCAGTCTAAAGATATATGGCGTAGGACTGTCGTAGGACACCTAATTGCAACGCACAAGGCCTGGGTTAGATCGTCACACCAATCGTAACTTTCTGTTATTTATTCATTTGCAAGTGTGTTGACTTCTCGCTCACAGACAACGCTGCTTTTTTTCTCGGAACCAACGATACAACCGTTGATGACACTGCGATTTCTGCGCAAGGAGCTTTCCAACACTATTTCGGTAAAGAAAAAAAGAATTCCTTCATCATAGACAGGCATCTGTTTGATACAGAGAGCCCTTTGTACGTCCTCAAGTTGAGAACATAAAAGCAGGCGGCAAACACTTAGCACTGTCTTGCGTATTATTTTCTGCACTTTGAACATTATGAATTGCGCAGCATCTAGAAATTCACGCAACAGTTGACAAGTTGGACGAATGCGATCTGTGTCACCATACTAGCGTCACACGAAGAAGTTACAGCGTAACATCATTGGTGGTGTAGGTCACGGGTGTTCTCGTACCATTGCCGTAAAGTAGGCTACTGCGCTTTGCTCAGTGAGCCGTTCAAATTTACACTTAAGGCTATGCCCTTAAAAAAAAAAGCATGGGTGAGGTGTCATTTAAGTCCCACTGTCGTCAGCATTCCCTCTGCGAGATCCGTTTTTCTCAAGCTTTAGGCAGGAGGCTCTTCTGAACAGTGAGAACAGCTCCATTATAACCACTGCATGTCGACGGTTGATGGGGGAGACTTCGAAACTCATCTAAATTGCTAACACGCACGTGGTTCGGTTCGCGACTTTCAAACGTCGCGGTGCGCGTGATAAAGCGTCGACGTCGGTGCCTTTCAACCGATTTCGCATTCGAAGGCACGCTTCCCTAGTGGAAGCTCCGAAGGCATTAGATTCAGTGTCATTCGTGATGCGACAGCTCGCGGGAGCTCAACTGTTTGCCCGCTAAGCTGTGTGTGGTTATGCCTCTCTTTTACCGTCTTTTATATAGTTTTCAAATCCACATTTCATGCGTACAGAGTTCACCATACTGCTATATGTAATAACATTTTGCACCAGGACACGTTCGAGAGGGAGAGAGTGAATACAAAATGAAGAAGAAATGTTCTGCACTGGTCGCGCAAAAGCTTACACGAATAGCAGTTTATTGTGTCCTGTTCATGAATTACCCCAAGAAACACCTGATCGACCCATGGCATGAAAATTCACGCCATCATCATGATGCATTCTCCTTTGGCGACTCAAAATCGAAAGTAAAGCTCCAGGGTTTCTTCTGTATAGATTGTATTTATCCTGCACCCTCCCTTAGCCTCTTCCAAATGTTTTATGCACCACACAAAGGTTGACTATTACCTCCGAGATCAGCCGGCCTATGATCAAACGCAATATTATGTTGTGGTGTCCTCTAGACGCCCTTATGTCGTAAGAGTGACAATGTTCACCATTCGGGTTGATGGCGTGCCTACGTTTAAACTTTGATACCTGAAGTGCAATTATTGGAAAATCACCATTGCTTCCGGACAATGGCACCTTCACTTCTTTGCAAGCCAAAGGCTCGTTTCATAATATGTATTCCATAGACGAGCTTAAAAGTTCTGAAAAAAAAAAGAAACAGACATTTGACTGACCCCAAGAAAGGATCAATGAACACTCCTTTCAAATTATGTGCTTTTCTTGCCACAAAACTAGAAATAATCAGCTACATTTAAATATACGCCAATACATATAGAACAGGCTTATGTTAGTTTTTATGCTAGACACTGGACAGCTTGCCAAGATGGACGTCTTTGTCAATTGTCGCCGCTCTGCTGACACACCTACACCAGTTTCTGTCTGCAATGGGCGGTTGGAGGGTCCGGAAGAAAAATGGCGAGCACGTTCTGCTTACAGGGCTGCACTAGTAAATTGCCCTGAACTGACACTGCAAAATGTGGTATGTGTGTTGTATTTAGCTGCTTCGTCAGCTGTGCGATCCGTTCCTTTATGCGATCGCATGAAGGAAGGGAGCAGGAGTGGCTTGGTCTTAGGCGCCCCGCAAGCGTTCGAAAGCTCCAGATACAGCTTCGTCTCTTTCACATAGTTCATTGCATTAGTTGAAAACATTACTTCCCTGGTAGCGCGTGGTGTTTAAAGAAGCATTTTCGACAGGATACGTAGAAGACATATGCGATCACTGGCACTGATTCCCAACACTGAGCATTTCTCGCTCAACAAAAGACGCGTATCACTTATGGACTGAACTCGTTACTTCTAAGTCAGGTATTCGTCACGATCCTAAAGCAAAGTGAAATGAATGGGATCCGCCTTCATTAACCTTATCGTAAGAATAAATGCTCAACATGACACACAACAATCGCATTCTGAAACAGGTTCCACTTTTTTAGTCGACCAGCGGTATTCGAAGGCAGTGAATTGTCATGAATGTTATATTCGTAATTTTGTTTTTCAGGACATTGCCATATTCCTTGCTCAAGTTCTGTTATCGCTCGTTTCATATTATAAAAAATAATCATCTCAAATCGCGCCTGCAGTGTTCCAGAAGTTTCGGGACTGTAGTAGATCATTTTGTTAGGGTTACGCGTGCAACGCGAACATTATAGATTATTCCGGAATTAACGTGTCAGCCAGCAATAACGCTGGAATATTCGACGGTACATGTACGAATGCCGACGTGCTTCACCGCTTCTCAGTTGATCGATGAATGATTCTCAGTTCTCCGCTCTCAGTACGAGTGGGTATCGCTGTAATCCGTCTTTTCGTTGATTGGCCAGAAGTTCAGCTGGATAAAGAGTTTGATCTTCGAACTACAGTCAGCCCCCTTCGTCGACGTCAAGACACCGTGACGATATCATACGGTGTGATACGATATCTCTGTCTTCAAGCACTATCTTCTGTTCTTGGGCACGTGCACGTACATGAGCTTGACAACAACGATCATTGCAAATAGCAGTGCCCATGCAGCGCTCGAGTATTGAACAACATCCCACAACACAAAACGTTCGAAATTTTCTTGTTTTTTCTTTTGTGCCTTTGAAAGGTACAGTGTCATTTTTTTATAAAAGAGAACACTGGAGCGCGTGTCCAGCGCGATCCGGCGGCTGCTGGCCGTGCGTTTGAGTGGGAGCGAGAGGAACCACAGTTTTTTTCCCGTGCCATCTCGCAGCGAGCCAAACAATCATTCATTGCTGATATGAAACTGGCGGTAACATTTCGACCCCCTCCCCCTTCAAGGTGATTACACAATGGCGGTAACCGCCTTGAAAGGGGAGGGGGTCGCAATCTTGCCGCTTGTTCTATATCAGCATGGAATGTTTGTTTTGCTTGTGGTAAAGAGCGCCAAAAAACGAAGACAGACAAATGGGAAGGCACAAGACGAGCGCTGACACAAGATGCTCGCCACGAGATTACGCAAAAAGAGACTGCAATTGCTCTCGCTCCTGCTTTTATGCACTGCCACCACCCGCTGGGCTGGCCACGCGCTCCCGTGTTTTTTTCATAAACATTGACACTGTACATATTGTGTAGTTGATTGAACCGAAGTGAGAATTGAGAGTCTTCTAGGAAGGCAAAACATCCCGTCATAGACGCAGCCCTAATGCAGAGAGACTTCCACGTAAACGTACTTGACCTCGTCTCCAAGTGCTCCGAGCCTTGCAACAGCCCTTGGTAACGCCGCGATTACTGCCGTCCGTGCACGTCCTTTGATTCCACGTTCATTCCTTGGGTACCGCGTTGGGTCTCCAGTAGCAAAACAAGCGAAACTTTATTTGGGACAGCCTGTCATCTTTTTTTTTCCATATTCGCCATCTTTTCAACGATAATGTGAACATACTAAAGTTTAAGACATGCGAGGTTGCATATCCGCTTGATTACTATATTTATTAGTTCAATTTCAAACATAAACCGCTTCAATGCATTAGTAATTTTGTTGAAAACTTAATGTGTTCCCGAAAAAAGCTGCTAAAATGAAATTGAGCATTCTAAGCTGCTCAAGCGTAGTAACTCGGAGTCTTCTGGACAGACGGAATGTGCCCTACAGAAGAATGAGCCATATTAGGGGGCTAAATGACATCGACATTGCATACACAGATGAATCATTATGTCTGCACATGCTTGCACACGCTCAACCCATGTTGGCAAAGCTCGCACATGGAAGGATTCTAAACGATAAACAGCATTCAAACTTTTTCCAATGACTTTGGGTGGGAATGAAGTGAAGTCCTTAAGACTTGTTCAAGTGTAAGCGATCTTAAAAAACAAAGCAAGTAAATCTATATAGTTAACTGAGTTGTTGGAGTGCACTCAATAGTTTCGCATGCTTTCAATATTGGATCTGGTTGCCTTCGCTCGCTTTAGTCTGGTTCCCTTCACTGCTGATATGCAGTGTTGAGTTTGAACGCTGGCGTTTGTACCGACAGCAGCAAGATAGCGTCGGTCATCGCCTACTGACAATGATTTTGTGAAGATTGCAGCATGAAGAACAACCCTCGATGACAATTCCGTGTGAACAAAGCGTCGTCGATTTTCTTTTTTTACGTGCTCCGGGTAAACTGTGTCGCTTCACATTCTTTGTTTCAGCAGCGTCTGAGCATGGTTATGACTGACTGTTACGCCACGCTGTCCTCTTTTACTGCGCTCTGGTTAGACCCTTGTCGAAAAGCTGCCAACTACAATCGCACTCAACAGCTCGAACAACGCTACTTGTGCAGTAGGAAGCCGACAGCTTTGACCTTTCAGTATTTCTGTCTTGCAAACACAGATGCAAAAAAAAAGAGAGGGGAAGTAAGAATCACATGTTATGAAGCTCACCCATATGGGCATACTGGTGTTTTTTTTCTTTTTTAATGCGCCAGGGAGGGAGGAGAAATTAAATGAGGAATGAGAGAGTGTTTAACTTGAGGAGGCTCTACAAAACCAAGAAAAGAACAAGAAACTATACTTTTAGGCACTGTAAGCAAAGTCATTCGATTAGTGCATTCAATGGTGTTTATATTAGCACAATCCCGCCAATCCCCGTTGTCGAACCACTGTAAATACGGGCTTATTTTAATCAAAAACACTACGCTTACTCCCGTCACGCTATACCTGTTCGGAAGTTTTGCAGAACATGAACATTGCAAATTAGTAAAACGAATTATCTTTGGGTACACCTTTTAAAAAATGAACTATAACACTTACACTAATTAGCGCCTAAGTGCGTGCACAGGCATCGTTGGATGCCTGCGGCCCTAAACAATAGCGAGGCAGAGAACGCAGAATGTCCCGTTGATCACCCAATTCGCAAATGAGTGGGTAATTATCATGGCTGGCGCTCACGATGCGAGGAGGGGTTCGGTTCGCGACAAGCGGCAACGACCCGTTCACACTGGCTATTCAAAAACTCGAGCACATCCAGTAGTTTCGTATGGTCGATATATTGATGCGAGGTGGTTTCGCTTAATGTAAAACTAAGTATACGTGAAGGGAGCGTATCCTTTGTGCGCGTTCGTCAGAAATGACGCGCAAAAACTATCGCTGTTCGATACATTCATGTGTTCAGCCCGGCATGACATTCAGTGCAAAAGCCGTGTGTGTAGAACCACCTTCCGACAAAAACTAAACGAGAAGACATTGAGAAGAAAACAAAATATTCCACAATCAGTGTTTTGTGATTCAGGTATTGCTAATTTTTACTCTTTTCTATACTCAAAACGACATGATTGAAAGAGTAAAAATGAACTGACCGTCGCCTGGATTTGGCAGTTATTTACATTTTAAGATGCATTCAACAAGAACGGAACATTGGTAAAAGTTTAGAGCGCTTCCTACAATGAAGACCTTCGGGCGCGTTGGTGGACTGCGCTGCCCAGTTCAGGCCTGGACAAACAACTTTGGGCGATCTAGCACGCCAAGTAAGCTGCCGGGAGACACGGTCTCTCCGTTGGCCCCTAGGTGGGAGCCCATCCCAGCAATCTGCCAGAAATTAATAAAGTCTATATATATCTCTCTCTCTTCCTACAAGATGTGTAATTTGTTCTAAATGGAAAATACTTTCTTTGTGCACAGAATGCTTTTAGAAAAGAAGTCAGAGGGCTGAGCGCATTCTAGGAGCAAAAAACATTCACAGCATATCTACGGAGTGAATGACGATGAGTGGGGTGAAGCGTCCATCAGTCTGTCCGCGCTTCTATCCATCCATTCGTTCTTGCTTCCGTCCATGCGTCTGTACGTCTGTCCCTGCGTCAATCCATTCGTCTGCGTGTCCATCCATCTGTCCGTGCGTCTGTCTGAGTATCTGTCTGTCCGTCAGCCTGCGCGACCATCCATTGGTGCGTCTGCTTATTTGTCTGCCAATCCGTGCGTCTGTCCGTCTAGTGAACATTCCAAGTACCGCCACCTTGCAACTTTTAATCATATTGTGAGCGCGACAAGCGAATGACTCTTTATTCTCTTTGATATCATCATCACCTGTACACCTTCTTCATCTGGAAATATCATCACCAGCGTGATTTAGCTCGAGCCTGGCTGAATAAACCGGTTTCTCACAAGTGGTAGACTGTGCTTTTCGTTTCCTCAAGTCCTCTCGCCCGTTCTCGCTGGAGCTCCGCTCGGGTCGTCGCATACAACCCCCTGCCATGGCGGCCCAAGAAAATCCTGGCCGATCCAACGTCGCCGTCCTACTGCAGCCACCGCCTCCCGCTCCGCCCAACAACATTCGCCTGCGTGATCCACCTGTGTTTTCCGGTCTCCGAGGCGATGATGTCGAAGACTGGATCAAGAACTACGACCTCGTCAGCAATTTGAACAGGTGGGACAATCCACAGAAGTTGCGCAGCGTCCCATTTTACTTGTCAGATGTTGCGAAAACTTGGTTCTGGAACCACCACCCGGATCTTCCTGACTGGGACACTTTCGAGCAGCAAATTCGTCAGATATTTGGTGCCCCTGAAGTTCGCACTGAGGCAGCAAAGAAGAAACTCGCTGAACGCACGCAGCTGCCGGGTGAATCTTGTACCTCTTATATTGAGGATGTCCTTGCACTGTGCAAGCGCGTTAACACAGGCATGTCTCAGAACGACTAAATACGCCACATTATTAAAGGCATTAACACCGTCGACTTTAACGCCCTCCCCACGCAAAATCCTTCCACCACAAAGGACGTGATAACCATCTGTCAGCGAGTTGACGAGCTTCAATCTCTTCGCCTTTGCTACGATGCCACCGACATTCGTTTGCCTGCACCCCTCGACTTGCGTGCGCTTATTCGCGACATCGTTCGTGAAGAGCTGCATGGGCGCTGCTCTTACTGTGCTGCGGAAGTTACTTTTCCTTCTGAAAAAGATAGCTTGAGAGACCTGATTAAACAAGAGATCGCCTCCGCATCGCGTCCGACGTGTTCCAACAGTCCCTGCGTGCGCCAGACGCGCACGTACGCCGAAGTTGCCGCGCCCTCTGCCGCACCCACTGTTTCTGTACCTACAACAGCAGACCATACTCCTGTAGCTTCGTTATCACCGCCAGTGCGTGCACCACCCTACTACGCACCTCAGCGCCCACCTCGACCAATCTGTTACTATTGCGGCTGTCGAGGACATATCGCTCGGTTTTGTCGAAGGCGCCAACAAGATGAGCAACGTGGCTACGCTCCCGAAGAACATCGAAGCTTTCGTCCGACCATGAACTACCTACGACCACCCTCCCGATCGTCCTATTACCGTTCACCTCTCCTATTCACCATACGGACATGCCTGGGAATTCCCGTACGTCTCGCCGCAGGTCGCCTTCGCCAGGTCGCCGTTCAGTGCCACCTCTGCAGCCCGCCTCCCATTCCACGAACGCCCACGCAGAAAACTCCCCAATGCAGTTTTAGGAGGGGAAACTGCATCCCTTGGACAGCTAACAATTCCTCCTGAGCGGCCATCGAATTTGATAGTAGTGTTTGTAGAAGGTGTACGCGTTGAGGCTCTTGTAGACACTGGCGCTGCCGTTTCGATTATTCGTGCTGATTTTTGTTCCCGCCTTCGAAAAGTCACCACACCTTATGGCGGCTTACCTCTACGTGCGGCGACCAACGCTCTCATTCGTCCACTTGCACAGCGTATCGTTCGTGTCTGCATAGAAGGCATTCGTCATCACATTGTTTTCGCAGTATTTCGTGAGTGCACCCACGCTCTCAATCTTGGGTGGGATTTCTTGTCGTCTGCGTCCGCTTTCATATCATGTCATAAGCGCCTCCTGCATCTAAATGCCACTGACTCTTCTCCGCTTGAACACGATGGAAACATCCGCCTTGTCACAAAGTCAGATTATGTACTTCGGCCATACATCAAAGAAATTATAAGTGTTAATTGCACCGACATTGTGGATGGTGACGTACTAATTCTCCCTTACGGTCATACCCTACGTAGGGGCATTGTGAACACACCAGGGCTTATTTGCTTCTTCGATGGGCCTATGTACCTAACCGCCATAAATCAAACGCCCGAGTGTGTACTGCTCCCCTGTGGCTCAACAGTATCTTGCGTGGTCGACAGTGAGCCTGTTGCGATTGTTACTCTTCCGAACAACAACCACAACGATGTTCCGAAGTCACAATCACTGCCATTCAATGCCTCTGCCACACCTGTGTCGGCAACAATGAGCACCGACTTAACACCTGATCAAACTGAAGATTTGCTCGCCCTGTTAAATAGACACCGTTCTCTATTTGGCGTGAACTTGCCCGCCCTCAGCATGACTACCACCGCTACTCACAGCATCCAGACTGACGGCTCTCGTATTGTACATCGGCGTCCATATCGCGTGTTTCAGGCAGAACGCAAGATCATCGAGGAAAACGTCTCAGACATGTTACGACGCAACATCATACGTCCTTCCTCGAGTCCCTGGTCATTCCCAGTTGTTCTCGTTCAAAATAAAGATGGGACAGTGTGCTTCTGCGTCGATTACCGTGCGCTAAACAAAATAACGCGCAAGGATGTCTATCCCTTCGCTCGGATCGACGATGCACTGTATTCATTACAGGGCACAGAGTATTTTTCTAGCCTCGACCTTAGGTCAGGCTACTGGCAGATACCAATGTCGGAGTCTGATAAAGAGAAGACCGTCTTTTCAACGCCAGATGGGTTGTACGAGTTCAATGTGATGCTTTTTGGACTCTGTAATGTGCCCACCACCTTCGAACGCATAATAGACGGCGTATTGCGTGGTTTGAAATAGAAAATATGTCTGCGCTATCTCGATGACATAGTCATGCTTTCATCCACGTTCTCGCAGCATCTACAACGTCTTGACGAAGTCCTGACATGCCTTGCAAAAGCTGCTCTACAGCTTAACACCAAGAATTGTACCTTTGCTAGCAAGACAATCAAGGTTCTCGGCCACCTTGTCAGCAAAGAAGGAATTTGGCCCGACCCCTTGAAGCTTGCCGCTGTCCTCGATTTTCCTCGTCCACTACGTCAAAAGGACCTGCGCAGCTTTCTTGGGTTATCTTCTCATTTCCGCCGCTTCATACGTGGTTTCGCGAAACTTGCGTCTCCGCTCCATCAACTCCTCGCAAAGAACGTCCCCTTCATTTGGTCTGAAGACTGCGAAAGCGCTTTTACGGCATTAAAGCAAGCCCTCACGTCGGATCCGGTACTGTGTCACTTCCATTCCACCGCACCCACCATCCTTCACACCGACGCAAGCAGTGATGGTCCTGGTGCGGTACTTTTGCAGCGTGACAAAAATTCACGCGAACGCGTCGTTGCTTACGCAAATCGTGCTCTTACCGCTCCAGAGAAGAACTACACTATCACCGAGCAGGGATGCCTTGCTGTTGTTTGGGCAGTGCAAAGATTCCGACCATATCTTCACGGCCACCATTTTACCGTCGTGACCGACCATAACGCCCTATGCTGGCTTTCATCGCGAAAAACGTATCGGGTCGCCTCGGTCGCTGGGCGCTTCGCTTGCAGGAGTATGATTTCGGTGTCGCCTACAGATCTGGGAAGAAGCATCAAGATGCTGACGCTCTATCACGCTGTCCTTTGCCCAGCTGAAGCCACTCACCATTGATACTCCAAAACGACAGCACCTCTCCGAACGCAGCGCTAAGTTCATCACCTGCCACCCTATTCGTCCTTCTTTCACAACAACGTGTCGACCCATATTGCCGCACCATTGTTGACCGCTTGACCGGCTCTACTACTCCTCCAAATGCCAGACTCCGTCGACAACTTAAACAAATTAAGCTTGTCGGTGATGCTTTATGTCGCTGCATTTACCACATCGATGGCAACAAGTGGGTACCCGTCATCCCGCGTTCTCTGCAACGTGAAGTTCTGGAAGCCTTTAATGATCATCCAACCGCCACTCATCTAGGCTATCGCAAGACTTACGGCAAAATACGAAGTCGTTGTTTTTGGCCTGGCCTCTCTTCAGCCGTCGCTAAGTACGTCGCCTCCTGTGTCCATTGCTAACGGCAAAACGACCGACAACTGCTCCGGCTGGCTTAATGCAACCTCTTCCTTGTCCCGCCTCGCCTTTTGAAGTCGTTGGAATCTACTTGTATGGCGCTCTTCCTATATCATCCAATGGAAATCGCTGGATTATCACGGCCGTCGACCACCTTACCCGCTACGCAGAAACAGCTTCTATACCATCTGGGACTGCCACTGAGATCGCCGATTTCTTTCTTCGCCACATCTTTTTGCGTCATGGAGCTCCACGCATCTTTTTGCGTCGAGGAGCTCCACGCATTCTTCTGAGTGATCGTGGCAAAGTCTTCCTCTCTTTCATTGCAGAGCAAGTTTTGCGTGCCTCGAACACTGTTCACAAGACCACTTCTAGCTACCACCCGCAGACCAACGGATTGACTGAACGGTTTCATCGGACCCTATCAGACATGATCGCCATGTACATTCACCCCAACCACACGAACTGGGAGGCAATTCTACCCTTCGTGACATTCGCCTATAATACGCCTGGTCAACGCGCTACCGGCTTTTCTCCATTTTTTCTCGTCCATGGTTGCTCGCCGAGTTTCGCTCTGGATGTCTCTTTCCTTTCGGCCCCTGCACCGTCGACGGCTCCTTTCTCTGAAGAATTCCTATCTCGTCTCGCACACTGCCGTCACCAGGCCCGTGTTAGCACCGGCCTCTCTCAAGACACTAGAAAATCTCGCTACGACTCCTCTCGCCGTGTTGTGAGTTTTTCCCCTGGTGACGAAGTTCTTCTATGAACTCCACTACGCGTCTCCGGCCTATGCGACAAATTCATCAGTCGCTTCATTAGGCCGTACACGGTGGTCGAACAGACATCTCCTGGCAATTACCGCGTTTCTCCTCTTAGCGCTAGTCCTGATCATCGTTGCAGAGGAACAGAGATAGTGCACGTATCTCGTTTAAAGCCATAAGCGCGACGCATTTCATAATACTGTCAAGCGACCAGGCGGCCGCTTTCACCACGCGGGGGAATTAGTGTGAGCGCGATAAGCGAATGACTCTTTATTCTCTTTGATATCATCATCACCTGTACATCTTCTTCATCTGGAAATATCATCACCAGCGTGATTAAGCTCGAGCCTGGCTGAATAAACCGGTTGCTCACAATATACTTATAACATACAAGTGCCGCCATCCAGCGCACATTTCAACGACTAAACGAGAGGTGGCTACCTACTACTATGACGACGACTATTACTACTACATTGGTCGTGAGGGCCTCCACAGAGAGGCCAGCGCTGTGATCATTTTCACGTCACAAATAGGATGCGCGCGCTCGCCTTGCTTGCATCGTTCCCTTTGGCTGCACCGGTTCCTAGTCGCGAGTTTACAATGGAAATTATACACGAGAGTGCCCCCGGGGGCACCGATTCGTAGTTTGTCTTTAAGTATTATCAGATCTTGTCGCTTCTTGAAGCACTGAGCTTCAAAACAAAACGAAGCACGCACGGTATCTACAGCAAAAGCGCAGGAGATGCGGTGTTCTAGCAGACAGCCCAAACGGGCATCCTATGAGGGACGTCATCACGTAGGCGGTGCCACAGTATGTCCTCGAGGCCAATACATCGCGTATGCACGACCCACGCCATAAGGAGCTTTGCCGCTAAATTGCTTTACGATTTAGAGCACTTCGTACTCTACCATGGGAGAGCATAAAGCCGTCCCATATATTGATTCGAGACTATTTTGTTTCCAGGTCTTATCTTACATACACAAAAGGATATACAATGGTATTCATGCATACGTACATGTAAGCTGTGTGTTTAGAAAAAGTATTCATCGATTTTGAGTATTTTGCACTTAACTATGGGAGAGCAGTGAGCCGTCCCGATTACAGGTAAAACTCTGGAGCAAGAGAGTAAATTACCAGCCTAGCAGCTCCCGGGCTGTTATATGTGTTTATGAAAAATTGTTTACGCTATGTAAAGAAAACAAAAGTATCATAGCGTTCCAGTAATAGGGAACATACACTTCGGCACATCTATGTGCCACGAGAAACATCACGACGTTGCAATGAAGACATCAGTGCTCTGTTATACATGACACTATTGGCATACATGTACACAAGATCTCAATGCAACATCATGTTACAAGGGTAGAACGATGCAATGGATGCAATGAAACAATTGATTCCAAATGAAATTATAAATAACTACTCATAGAGTGCTGCTTAGCACCACGTCGGTCGAAAAATCAGTTTTACCTTTTCGTGTTTAATATTGACGAAAGGGCACGACCAATTCCGTAGAAACTCGTGTTCTCCGAGAAAAAAAAACTCCTCAGAGAGGAAAGCAATACTATCTCGTCTCATTTGACCCACTATCAGCCACAAAGGACGCCCAAGGCAGTTCGCAGTCACGGCCTCGCATCACTTTCGCCAAAGGCTGAACAGCCCCGCAAATATTAAAAGAGCCGAGAAGTGCCCGCGTGGGAATTGGCCGTTAGTCACGAATGCTCGCACACCTTGTCCCCGAAAATCAGCATGCACCGCGCGCCAAAAAAGGCGGGTCACATTCAATTGTCGCACGTTGATTGGTCTCGACCATGACGACATTGGAGCAAGTGGGAGTGCGAACCGCCTGCCATCACTGCAACCAATCTCGAGAGGGGAGCAAGCCCCAGCGCAACCGCCAGATAAAGTCCCGAAGATGTTCTGGCCACACTGCTGTAGTTATTTGTTTCGATGGGCGGTTCATTATAGATTGACATTGTTGAGGCACCGAGGGCCGTAGTAGAGCGGCCATTGTGTCCACCACTTAAGATTCGGCCACCGCTATCTCTGGGCACGTAGTCTCCAACCATCGGTGAAATGCCAGAAGGGCTAGATACAAAGATGATAATTCAGTTGATTCAGGACTTTGGTTAATTTCGCTAGCTGGCAGGAAGACACATAGTGATGGCCACAAATAGTAACAAGGCAGTGTCTGAGTGGGCGTGCCATCATTGCTCAGTATTCGCAATGGAGTGCGGAAACACAATGTAGAAGCCATTAGGGAAACACCGGGAAATGCAAAACCGCCTTGATCTCTTGGTTGAGCTAACGCCGGACGAGATAATGATTCTGTGCCACGAGACCAAAAAAGTGAACTGAAGCAGCGTTGAACTTTCCTGCAGAATCGGAGCGGCGACTTAACAGAATGGCAAAGGTACCAATATTTTCTGAAGTACACCGTTTGAGATAACTATTGGCGTTCCAAGAAGGATAATTTGAAGTGCCTGGCTGATTTTGTATGACTTTGAAGAGTTTGTAAAATGGATCACCAGATGCTGTCCTGTACACCAAATGCAGTGGAAATAACTCCCAGTATTGCAATTGTAGGGGACCACTGTAGAGGAGACGTGATGCTGATATGACCACTGGAATTGCCAATAAAAAATACTGGCTTTTATAAATGTTTAACCTTGCACCAGAGATAATGCCGAAATCATAAAAAGTATCCATAGCATGCTACAGTGGCTGTTCATCATGTACTTATTGCGTAATGTCATCTGCATATGCACTGACCTTTACTTGAGTGTTACGAGTTAGGGGTAAGCCTCGAGTTGGCGGGGGACGTTGAACGGCCCTTAAGAAGGATTTTAATGCAAAGATGTATAGCACTGGGGAGAGGGGACACCCTTGACGGACCCCACGCGTTTCCTTCAAAGGGTGACTCTCGCGGTAATGCATCTAAAGGGTACTTTCTGGATTAGCGTACATCGCGTGAATGAGGTCAATGAATTTATCCAGAAATCCAAATGCATGTAAAACATTTAGTAAGTAGCCATGCTCTAATAAATCGAAAGCTTTCTCCTTATCTAAGGAAACAAGCAGTCCCTGCGCATATCGACTAGTGGTGTACTGAATAATATCACGCGTTGACCACCAATGGGTGTGTATTTCTTGGCACTGAACAAAACTTACTTGGTGGGGAGCGAATAGTGTTGCAAGAAATGGCCTGATTCGGCGCACCAACATGTTGGCCAAGAGCTTGTAATCTACCATAAGCAGGGTAATAGGGTGCCAATCTTCTGGTCGCGTGGACATTGAGTCTTTCTTGGGAACTAGTGTTATACGGCCTCTGTGAAAAGAGGTAGGATGGGGGACATCTCGGAAACACTTGCGAATCACGCATGACCTAATTGGACTAATGATAGGCCAGAACTGTGCATAAAACTCTGCAGGAGCCTGTCAGGCTCTGGTGCCGAGCCCTTTTTCATTACGTATAATGCGCCCTTTATTTTGTCATTGTGTGGTAGTGATAGTAGAACGTCATGTGACATTGGAAATCACGTGGTAAGTTTTTTAGCAGCGGCTGCGAAGAAACGAATCCTGGGTAACTGATTATAGAAACAGATTGAGCCATTGACTGAAAGTGTTGACTAAATGCCTGAAAATCACGCGTACTCACAGCAGCTGGCACGGTAGAGTTCAGCGAGGGGGCACGAGAGCCTGATGGACAAAGCAGAGCTCTCCCTGCACACCTTAGCACCTCAGGTTGCGCACACGGTGCACGCCTAAAGCACCAAGCTAAAGCCGATAGCGAAGAAGCGCGCATAGTACGTTGTTACCGTTCAACGAGCTCCTCTTGCCATTCCCGCATAACGGGGGAACGCCTGGGATTACAGTGGGCAACGCGTATTTTTTGGATTAACAATGAAGCATCTTTGGACATACGGGCACGAAGTTTTCTGCCCGACGCACTGCAATGATAGCACCACTGTTTTTTGAGGCGATACCAATCAGCTATATCCGCCCCAATGAGCGAAGCGCGTAACGCTCAGGACAATGTTTTTGTAGAGTGAGAGTCCTGGAGGACGCGGCAAACGAGATGCCATGGTCAGTGAATCGTTGGCATCCCCGCTGGCAGGCGGAGAGAGAGCATAATCGGGCGGTGGTCGCTAATTTTCTCTGCTGTCGTTGGCAATGACATTATCCTGGTGTCGTGAACGTGGGTAATGAGACCAGGGGATGCGTGCACGCGGTCAATTCTGCTGCTCGACGCTGATCGACGCCATGTGTACGCAAAATTGCTACCATGTACACGTTTTTGAATGTCACTCAATGCCACTTTCTGCACTGGACGTTCAAGTTGTCTGGCGTTCCAGTTAGACCAGTCACGACCCGGACTGCGAACGTCTTCGTGTGAGCCTAAGACACAATTGAAGTCACGTAGGAGTACCACATGTTATGAATTTAAAACGAACGCATCAAGAGATTGGAACAACACATTATAGTTCACGGACAGCGCTGGGGCATACACGATAACAAATCTTATACCTAACGAAAAAAAAGATGCAGTCGAACGCCAGGACGCATACGAAGGCATCGAAGGATACATGACGGTCATGCAATAGACTTCGGTTAAAAGTAATGACTCCGACGCCAGTCGAACACGTGCTGTCGTACAAAAAGAAACAATCAATATTGAATGCGCGCTTGGAAGCGAGTAAATCAGAAAGCTTGAACAATTTTGTTGCTTACACGAACAGCAAATCGCAGTGCACTCAACGCGCGAAAGTCAATATCTCAGTTGGTTTTGGTGGGTTGCGTAAACCTTGAAGGTTAAAAGTATTAACTTTTAGAGTAAGAGCCATCGGAAAAAAATCAATTTATTATCACGCAAAGGCAGGGGTACCTTTAGCAGGCGTGGGAGCCGGTGCCCCGCGAGTGGATGAGTCGTTTCTTAAGGCCAGGCAATCCACAGGAGGCTCGGGGCTTCCGGGACCACGTCGAAGTCCACAGGGGACGTCTGTCTCTGGTGGGGGCTTCTGTTGATTAGTAGACATCCGGCGGTGGTGTCCGGGCTCCTGAACAAGTATGGTAAGAAGGCATCTACGCTGTCCTGCCTTGTCTTCGTCAATTTGTATGGGTGCCTCAATCATGGTGCTGTTGAAGTGAGTACTCGCAGAGGCAGGCGTCGTCATCTTGGAATGTTGTCTCTTCGATTACATCTGAACTTGTGGTCGACTGAGCAGGCACGCGAGGAGCGTCAGATGTATATTTCCATCTGAGACGCTTTCCTCACCTCGTGCCTTGTCTGACGAGGGCTCGGCCTGTGGTTCTTCAGAAATTGCCACCAAATGTGTAGAACTTGAGTTTTCAGAACCTGGAGGAATTTCAAGGTCCGGAATCGTTGGGGACGCCGTGGGCGTCTGGTGTAGCGTCACAATTGGCGCACCTTGGCCGTGGTCGGTTACAGCGGCTCACGTTGACGAACCATCGCACCTGCTCTTGGACGACATTCCTGGCTGAAGTGGAGAGAAATCCTTGGATGCCGCCTCCAAGTAGGACTGTTTCATTGTGCAAGTGACATTGACATGTGGGGCGCCACAGTGGTGGCACGGCAGTGAACAGCCCTTCACGTCATGGCCATAGACTCCACACCGACCACAAAAGGGAATGGTGCAGTTCATACTAAAGTCACCACTATCACTACATCGATGGCACACCTGTTGTATTCCTTTAGAGTCGTAGGTCACACGGTGGCCAGTGGCTTTGAGGTAGTTGGGTGCAGGCGACGACGCCTTGGTTTCCATGCGGAGGTATCGCGTCCCAGTGGTGTCAGTTGGGTGCGATGCCATGAGTCCTCCGGTGGTATGCAACACCTTCCCGTGGGGGGAAAGTGCTTGTGAGAGGACTTCGCAGGGGATTCGGCACGGTAAGAACAAGACAGTTACCTGGGTGTCTTGGGGTCCTGGAGGTACGATGGCGACGCGCTCTCCTCAAATTGTGAGGAGTGACGCATCGACAATTTGAGCCAGGATGGCTTCGCTGTTCACTGTAACTTGACAATTCTGGCATGCGAAGTGCTGGATACAGTATAGTTCTTCAATTCCTACTATTGAAGACGTCGCATCAACGACGTCTTCATGACCTGCCCCCTCAAAGACGAAGACACAAAAGGCATGACTTCATAGGTGGCTGGCTTGCCATGATGGGCACCCACCACCCTAAGGACGCCCTTTAACGTGCTGCTTACCTCATCACCAAACACTGGTATCATCACCAAACAATTTGGTATGAGTGAAGCTAACGAAACGGTCGCCAGCGCATCATGAACGTGGCATGTTGTCATGTTGTTACATGACACGCATCTCATGATTGTCATGTTTGCACCAGTCGCATACCTTCGTCATGCATTCACGTACCGCTATACCAAATTTGGTATATGTGACGCTAGCGAAACGCCCGCAAGCGCATCATGAGCTTGGCATGTAGTCATGTTGTTACATAACACGCATGTCATGATTTTCATGTTAGCGTCTTTCGCTTGTGTTCACCATGCAATCAAACCAGTTTTGCAACATACCATGTGAATGAATGCACCGCAAGAGCTGCAGGGTCATAAAACGTAAATCATGACCTTCATGACATCCGTGTCATAATTTTCTTGTTATGACTAGTCAAATATGTTATTCATACAGTCATATTATATCATACAAAGTTTAGTGTCGATACCATTATCGAATCGGCCAGGAGAGCTAAATTTGGCATTGGCGGCTAGATAGATAGATAAGAAAAATAGATAGATAGATAGATAGATACATAGATAGATAGATAAATAGATAGATAGATAGATAGATAGATAGATAGATAGATAGATAGATAGATAGATAGATAGGTTGTTTGAAGATCGCGGAAACGGGCCCAATAGGTCGATGCCCACTTGCTCGAAAGGCGTAGTAGGCGGTTCTACGGGGTGAATAGGGCCGTGCGGTGCACTGGTAGGTCGTTTGTGACGCTGGCAGTTCTCGCAGCTTGAGACGTATTGTTTCGTAAAATCTCGCATTCGAGGCCAGCAAAAACGCTGCTGCACTCGATGCAGGGTGCGAATGAACCCAAGTTGTCCTGACGTTGGATCATCATGCATAGTACGGAGAACGTCGCATCGAAGAATTTGAGGTACAACCAGTAAATAACGTGCGCCGGTTGCTGAGTAATTCGTTTTGCACAACAGTCTATCACGAATGCCAAAGCGACCACTGCCTTTGAAATTCCGAGCATCAACGAACAAAGGTTTTAAATATAAATCATTCAATTGTTCTCCTTTGAAGATATTGGCGTCAGGAAACGTGTGAGAGACCACAGCAAAACAGATGTCGAGGGTATCTGCACTGTCCTCCGACGTGGTCATAGGCAGGCGAGAAAGGCAATCAGCGTCTGAATGACGTCGTCCACGTCTGTACGAAATGCTGAAGTCAAATTCTTGAAGGCGTAAAGCCCATCGAGCATGGCGGCCAGAAGGGTCTCGGAGGGTGAATAATGAATGATGGTCTGTCACAATCGTGAATGGACGACCGTAGATGTAACATCGAAACTTCTGAATGGCGAACACAGCCGCTAAACATTCTTGCTCTGTCACCGTATAACTCATTTCAGCCTTGCTTAGAGATCGACTCGTATAAGCAACAACATGCTCTGCATTATCATGGCGCTGAACCAGAACACCTCCGATGCCAATTCCACTTGCGTCACTGTGCACTTCTGTAGGAGCAGAAGGATCGAATTGAGGATAGATAGATAGATAGATAGATAGACAGATAGATAGATAGATAGATAGATAGATAGATAGATAGATAGATAGATAGATAGATACGCACAATGTCACCGAAGTTCGCTAAGAAATGCTTCGCATTTGAAAGAGAAAAGTGCTCGAGGTCACGAGGCGTGGGTGACGTATTTTCTTTGTCCCTCCCATTTCTCTCTCCTTAGCTTCCAGCGCTTTCGTCGGGACGAGAGAACACTAAATGCACTTGCATCATGCGAGAAATCTTTGTAGTTTCACTCACACTGTACAAATTCTTAAATATTTTGCGGCGTTGAATTCGTAAGGCAATAAGCTCTTCCAGTGAGTTCATTCCACGGTTACTAGAAAAAGTGTTTCAGGGCACCATTAAAGCAGTGCACTGAGGAGCGAGGTTCGATGGTTCGAATCCCCGGTGGGTGCCTTGGAGTTTTTTCTTCAGATGTATTTTTATTTTTGCATGTTATAAAGTCTGAGAAAACTATAGACCATCTCCCCGAAGGGAACCCTGATGGCATGCGAAGCAACAGAGGTGTGCATGGCGTAGTCACGGTTGAAAATGGAGTCGACGTGGGCGCTGCAAGAACGGTTTGAAGCGAAGCTTGGTGTAGCGTCTAATCGAGTGAACGTTTGTTTAAAACGCAAACACAGGGGGAGGCAGGCCGCGTTGAATACACTTGAGCTCGGCTTCCTTGGCTCACATCTCGTCGGTGTCACCCATGCACTGTCTGTATTCTCCAATGAACCCGATCGATGTTCTTGACTGGCACCTCGTCAGTGTCGCTAGTCTTCCACTGCCTACGCTTGCGTTCGGCTTCCCTGGCTCGCGCCTCATCAGTGTTGACGTCGCCATTTTCGAACGTGATCGGCTTCTCGAACTCTCGCAGCACCTGCGACAACCGCGAAAGGTACAAGCACACTATCAGAAAGAGTGCCGCGATGGCTTCTCTCTCATCGGCGTCACGCGCGCGATGCAAAGGCGCGCTGTCCACATTGTTGGCGCCGTGAGATTCTCGAGGCGCACGAGGCGCGCCCACCAGCCGGCTCGCGTCTTCTCGCCGACAGATGGAGAGAGGTGGCGCAGGTGAGCTGATGCCCACGTGAGGAGCGGGTTCGAGCTTTGCAAGTGGTGGAGAGGGTGAAGAGAGAGAGAGCTGACGCGTGGCGAGCTCACGGCAGGTGAAGAAGAGAGACGTCACCACGGACTGCTAGGAGGGCATGGGCTACTTGGCACTGCTCCAACAGCTGCAGCGAGGGGAGTGGTGCGGATAGAGGGACAGCATTACACAGGCTAGTCAAAGAGGTGTTATGCATCTACTATATATATAAATATATATATATATATATATATATATATATATATATATATATATATATATATATTTATTTATTTATTTATCCAGGACATGACGGTGACGACAAAAATTAGTCGAGTGACCTTAAAATTCCCATCTAAATAAAAATTAGCCACGTATCTGCTGCAAATGCCATCGAAAGACGATGGCTTTTGGCCGCACTTATTTCTTGCATGGCGTCCCATTTTTAGGGCGGCCTGAGAAACACTTGATTATTTGGAACTACCTATGTATGTATTTTCAAGTAAAGGAACACACCACCTAATACTTACGGATTCTTGTTGCTCCTCAGATATGTGTAATGTTTTATTTTTTTCGAAAATGTTTATAAGTATCAACCCAGCCACCAGTTTAAGGTCGCTGTGCAATCAGCAAGTTGTACGACGATGCAAACGCAGCATCATTCGTGGGCTAAGATCAAAGTGTAGCGTTGTGTTGAGTGCTAGACACTATGAATGGCATCACCCCCCCCCCCCTTATTTGTTCCTATAACCTACTGTTCATAAAAGTTTACTCATCTCGATGTTCAAGAATGTTCTTTCTTGTACAATTTTTACAGTTTACATCACTGCATACGCAAATGGGTTATTTTGCTGTATATAACTGCTTGTACTGTACATACACATGATCATCATTGTCCATCATTTTGTGTGCAAGTAAGCTATGTAAGACATCTGGAAAGAAAATTCTCTTAAACCAGGTGATTTCAGCCCTGAAACTCGTTGGTTCAAGGCCCACGTGAAGGTTCGAGACCCACGGGTCACAATTGGCTAAACAGCACGCTCAAGGGCGTCCATGGAGTGGGCGCCCATCATGGCAAGCCAAGCACCGTGGATGGCATTACTCTTTGATGTCGTTGTTCACGAGATGGCAAGTTCTGAAGTCGTAGTTGACGCGACATTTTAAATAGTAGGAATCAAAGAGCTATACTGTATACAGCACTTTGGTGGCCGTAATTATCAAGTTAGCGTGAACAGCGAAGCCACCCTGGCTCAAATTGTGGACGCCTCGCACCTCACCATTCGAGGAGAGCACGTTCCCATTGTACCTCTAGGCTCTCAAAACACCCAGGTAACTGTCTTGTTCTTACCCTGCCGTGTCCCCAGCGAAGTTCTCGCACAAGCACCTTCACCCTACGTGAAGGTGTTGCATATCACCGGAGGACTCATGGGATCACGCCAAACCAAGACCACTGGGACGCGGTACCTCCGCATGGAAATGAAGGCGTCGTCACCTGCACCCAACTACCTCAAAGCCACTGGCCACCGTGTGACCTACGATTCTAAAGGAATACAACGGGTGTGCCATCGATGTAGTGGTATTGGTGACTTTCGTATGAACTGCACCATTCCCTTGTGTGCTTGGTGTGGAGTCTATGGTCATGACGTGAAGGGCTGTTAACTGCGGTGCCACCGCTGTGGAGCCCCACATGCCAATGTCACTTGCACAATGAAACAGTCCTACTCGGAGGCGGCATCCAAGGATTTCTCTCCACTTCAGCCAGGATTGTCGTCCAAGAGCAGGTGCGATGGTTCGTCAACGCGAGCCGCTGTAACCGACCACGGCCAAGGTGCGCCAATCGTGACGCTACACCAGACGCCCACTGTGTCCCCAACGATTCCGGACCTTGAAATTCCTCCAGGTTCTGAAAACTCAAGTTCTCCGCGTTCGGTGGCAATTTCTGAAGAACCACAGGCCGAGCCCTCACCAGACAAGACACCCTGTGAAGAAGGTGTCTCAGATGGAAATGTTACATTTGACGCTCATCGCGTGGCTACTCAGTCGACCAAAAGTTCAGATGTCATCGAGGAGACTCCACCCCAAGACGACGACACCTGCATCTACGAGGCTTCAAACAGCAGCACAAATGAGACGCCTGTACAAATTATTGAAGACACCAGCCCCAGCGACATTAGCCAAGACAGTGGAAACGCCTTTGTACCGCCCTCACTCAAGAACCCGGGCCCCAGGCGCCACTGTATATCGATTGACTTAGAAGCCCCCACAAAAGATCGAACCCCCTGCGGACTTCGACGTGGCCCCAAAAGCCCCGAGCCTGTGGTGGATCACCTTGCAATAAAAAAATTGGCAGCATATCCACGGAGTGGATGATGGAGAGTGGGGCGAAGAATCCGTCCGTCCATTCATTCTTGCTTCCTTCCATCCATGCGTCCGTCTGTGTGACCGTCCGTGAGTCCATTCGCCCGTCCGTGCTTGCGTCTGTTCGTGCGTCCGCACTCCCATCTGTGCGTTCGTCCCTGCGTTCGTCCATGTATCCGCCCCTGCGTCTGTCCATGCGTCCATTCCTCGGTGTAGCAATGCGTGAGTCCGTCCATGCATCTGTCTGTGTATCCGTTTGTCCATCTATTCAACACTCCAAGCACCACCATCTGGCATCATTTCATTATATATTCCGCATATGCACCGCCATCCAGCGAACATTCCAACGAATAAACGAGAGAGAGAGAATTAACTTTAATAAAGGTCTTGAAGGGGACTGGGCACCCCTTACGGGGGCCAGCCCGGTGGCCCCGCCCATGTGGGGACTGGGAGTCGCAGCTCGCCAGCCACCTTTTGGGCCTTCTGGACGGCCTGGTGTTGAAGGGCCCTGTCGGGGCTCCTGAGGTGGTTGAACCAGTCGTCCTCGGTGGCAGGGGACCCGAAGCTAGCGTTTAGCACGGGACACTGCCACAGCATGTGACTTAAATCGCACCTTGAATTTTGGCATTTGGGGCATTCTGGCCTTATATCTGGTAGGCATTTACTGCAGATATATGGGCTGGGGTAACTGTGCGTTTGCGGCAGTCGAAGCGTTAATTGTTTTGCTTTATTTACTAAACGAGAGGTGGCACACGCATACTTTCTTACGGCTTGCGCTTCGTGTCTACTTCCCACCTTTAACCACCTCGAGTTCATGGTATATACTGGTTCACTGTAACCATGGCACTGCGGCCCAACGCTCGCTAAACCGTTCTAAAACCAAGAAGGTTATGCCCAGCGAGTATAACGTAGCAACCCTTTCTTGTCAGATAGGGCACAATGTACATGCCAAAGGCTGCTAACAGGGAATGAGAGACAGGGAAAATTTGGCTTTTAGTTAACACGCACGCTGCGAATTTTTAGGGGCGAAGCTCCTTAGGGCGTGGGCTGTGCGTCCCCTGTAGCCTGTATGTAGCCACCTCTAGTTTAGTTCTTGCAGTGTTCACTAGATGGCGGTACCGTCTCCTGTATGTAGCCACCTCTCGTTTAGTTCTTGTAGTGTTTACTAGATGGTGGTACTTGTAGCTGATGATGAAAAGATGCAAGATGTTATAAACTAGAAAGCGGTACTTGTAGTTGATGAAAGACGCGAGATCTTATAAAATAGGAATGATGTCACATATGGCGCGTGTAATTGGTTGAAGGCAATCGTTCGATTTAGTGCGGCGACGTACGCTAAAGGGAGCGTTGTAATAAAATTCGTTCGCTGTTGGCGCGCGCTCGGAGTCGCCGGATGGATAAGGCTGCACAGCGGAGAGAGCGCAAGGCGGCAGCAGCGCGCGCTCGCAGACAGAATCCCGATGTGCGAGCGCGCGAGGCAAGGGACATCGCAAGCCATCCATCGTCTAAGAACAAATAAAAGTTGATTTGTGTATATACACACACAGCGTTTCTCACGTCTTTACATGATAATCGACTGGGCGAATTACACGGAAGATTCACAGTTTACCGATGAATTCCTCCGGAGCTTCGCCTATTCATCATCATTCACCCCGTGAATATGCCATAATTTTTTTATTGTTCAACAACGCACACAAAAAATCTCTCACCAGCACCACCTTGGAGGTCAGAATGTAAGACTGGTTACACACTATCACTACTACTACGACTACGAGGGACGAATGGGTGCCGCTATAAGGAGCATCGCCCCTAAAAATAATTCAGCTGCTCGCGGGGCAGCCGCTCCCGTGTCTGTTAAAGGTATACCTTAGATTTTTAGTGTTTTCATATCAGAGTATAGTTTTCGCCATGGCTCTAACTCTAAACGTTCCAACCTTTAAGTTCAGTGTTTCCGCAACCAATAGAAAGCAGGCTGAAGTATTGGCTTTCACGTGCTCGGTGGCCTGCTACCTACTGTTCGTGCAAGAAACTAATTTGTTTAAGCTCTCTGACGTACTCACTTTCAAACGCGCGTTCAGTATTGATCGTTTCTTTTAAATTCGAAGCATTTCTAGGCGAACTTCGGCGACTTTGAGCGTATCTATCTATCTATCTATCTATCTATCTATCTATCTATCTATCTATCTATCTATCTATCTATCTATCTATCTATCTATCTATCTATCTATCTATCTATGTAGCCGCCTACAACTTTTAGCTCTCCCGGGCGTTTCGACAATGGCATCGATGCCAAACTTGATAAGGCATAACATGACTGTATGAAGAACATATTTGACTAGTTATAACATAAAAATCAAGACATGTAGGTCATTCATGTCATGATTTACATTTCATGATCCTGCAGCTCTCGCGATATTTTCGTTCACATGACATGTTGCAAAACTGGTATGGTATACCATGATTGCATGGCGAACACAAGCGACACCCCTAACATGAAATCATGATATGCAAGTCGTGTAAAACATGACTACATGCCACGCTCATGATGAACTCGCGGCCAATTTGTTAGCGTCATATATTGGAAATTTAGTATTACGGTACGTAAATGGATAAAAAATATTTGACTGGTGCAAAAATGATAATCATAATATGCGTGTCATGTAACAACATGACAACATGCCACGTTCATGATGCGCTGGCGGCCGTTTCGATAGCTTCACTTATACCAAATTCGGTGTTACGGAACGTGAATAAACGACGGAGGTATGATAAAGGCGCAAACATGATAAGCACAACATGCGTCTCATGCGACAACGTGACTGCATGCTACACTCATGATGCGCTCACGGCCGTTTCACCAGCTTCACATGTACCAAACTCGATATTACGTGACGCAAGCGTACGACATAGGTAAATGACACATTCAAACTTGATAATCACGACTGGCGTGTCATGTAACAACATGACGACTTGTCACACTCATGATGCGCTCGCGGCCGTTTCGCTAGCTTCACGTATGCCAAATTTGGTATCACGTGACGCCAAGAAATGACGAAGGTATGTGAATGGCGCAAACATAATAATCATGAGATGCGTGTCGTGTGAGACTATGACTCCATGCCCCCACGAAAGCGCCAATACATTTCGACATGACGTGGTGTGCGTAGCCGCCGGCGTTCATTTTGTCGCGTCACGCCGGCGTTGCCACACCAGGCGCCGGTCCTGCCATATACACGCAGGCGCGTGCCGCGCTGCGTTGCTGTGACGCATGCGCGTTTGAGCACGTCCCGCGTACCTCTGTCACGAAAAGAGGGAGACGCAGTGTTGCCTGGGTAACGCATCGGCATAGAGTAATGTTACTCCATGACATCGGCACGAAATGCAGCATGACGGATGCCGCGCCAGTTGCCGTCGGGTCGCACCGACGGATGCTGGTCGCGCCTGGCGTCAGTCTATGAAGTGCTCACGTTTTGATAACGTAGCGTCTCTGTGCTCAGCGTGCGCTCGTGTCAACGCTACTTTGGTGTATATTGGGCCTTTCATGGTGCGCTCGCAGCCGTTTGGCTTGCTTCACGTATACCAAATTTAGTGTTACGTGACGTCAATGGATGTCGAAATATATGACTGGTGCAACCATGATAACCCTGCCACGCGTGTCATGTAAGAACGTTTTGACATACCACGCTCATAGCGTGCCGACAGCCGTTTTGCTTGCTCCAAATATATTAAATGTGGTATCAGGTGACGTGAATAGATGACGAAGGTAAACGACGCATCCTAACATGACAATCATGACATGGAAGTCCCGTACGGCATCATTAACCTCCACCTCGTAACGTTGTGCTGATTTTAAAGTGACATATTGACATTTCTCCTTCGTGCTTCTCATACCATCGGTTCCCACTGTACGTGGGATCTGAGAATTTTTGTACGCTAGCACGCGTTTACTGGCGTC
Source organism: Rhipicephalus microplus (assembly GCF_043290135.1). NCBI lineage: Eukaryota > Metazoa > Arthropoda > Arachnida > Ixodida > Ixodidae > Rhipicephalus > Rhipicephalus microplus. The sequence goes on along the minus strand of NC_134709.1, from coordinate 76,196,626 downwards.
GGAGTCGTTATATTTAACCAAAGTCTTTTACGTGACCATCATGTTTCTTCCGATCCCTTTGCATGCGTGCAGGCGTTCGAGTGCATCATTTTTTTGTTTCGTATAAAATTTGTTGGCTTGTACGTCCCATTGGCGTCCGTGAACTCTAACGTGTTCTTCCAATATCTTGATGCGTTCGTTTTGAATTCACAACATGTGGTACTCCTAGTGACTTTAGTTGTGTCTTAGACTCACACGCAGACGTTCGAGGTCCGGGTCGTGGCCGGTCAAACTGGAACGCCAGAGAACTCGAATGTCTAGTGCAGCAACTGGCATTGAGTGGCATTATTGAAAGTGTACATGGTAGCATTTATGCCTATACTTGGCGTCAAGCAGCGTCGAGCAGCAGAATTTATCGCGTGTACGCATCATCCGGTCTCATTACGTACGTTCACGACACCGGGGTAATGTTATTGCAACCGACACCAGTGTACATTGTCGACCACCGCCCGGTTATGCTCTCTTTCCACCTGCCAGCGGAGACGCCAACGTTTCAGAGACCATGGCGTCTCGATTGCCACGTCCTCCAGGGCTCTATGTCTACGAAAAAAATTGCCCGCAGCTTCCCTCGAGGGAACACTGAGGAGGATGCGGAGCATATAATTGGTTAACGGGGTGTTAAAGTGCGACTTAGTTGGGTCAATGGCTAAATTGGTTAACGTGGTTGTGAAATGGGGTGTTAAATTGCGACTTACTTGGGTCGATGGCTAAATTGGTTAACGTGGTTGTAGGAGGGGGTGTTAAATGAGTGAACACGTACACACGTATGCGAAAGGGCGGCGCTGGTCGAAGGGACGTCGATCATTGTGTTTGTGGATTCGTTGGAATTCATTTCACCGCGACCTTGGACGTCGTCGCGCCGTACAAACCAACCGATGAGCGGCAACTGAGCGAGCGAGCGCCGACCTTGAGTATATATACAGCGCGACGGCGCATGCACTGTCAGCTGTCGCATGTTCGAGAAGGGGGAGAGGCGCAACGGCGCATGCGCGCGCGTCAGCTGCCGATGTTCTCGAAGCGCGACGGCGCATGCGCGCGCGTCAGCTGCCGATATTCTCGAAGCGTGACGGCGCATGCGCGCTACCTTATACAGCTAGCGAATGTTCGTGAAGAAGAGAAGCGCACGCGGTGTGTAGAGGAGGAAGGGTGCACAGATGGTGGAAGAAGGAGGATGAAGCTTGCGGACGGCGTCGCACTACAAGCCTCGAGTATTAGATGCTCCGCATCTAAAAAATGCCACGAGTGTTGCGCACACGGCTCATTGGGGCGGATATAGCTGATTGGGATCGCCTCAAAGAAAGTGGGGCTATCATTGCAGTGCGTCTGGCAGGGAACGTCATGCCCGTATGTGCAAAGATGCTACGTTGTTAATCCAAAAAATACGAATTGTCCACCGTAATTCCAGGTCTTCCTCCCTAATGCGGGCATGACAAGAGGAGCTCGTTGAACCGTAACAGCCTACTATGCGCGATTCTTCGCAATCGACTGCAGCTTGGCACTGTAGACATGCACCATTTGCGCACCCTGAGGTGCACGCAGAGCTCTGCTTCTTCCACCAGGCTCTTCTGCCCACTCGCTGAACTCTCCCGCGCCAGCTGCTGTGGGTACGTGTGACTTTCAGGCATTCACTCGACACTTTCAGCTAATGGCTCAATCTGTTGCTAGTGTCAGTTACCCAGGATCCGTTTCTTCACATCCACTGCTGAAAGACTTACCACATGATTCGAACATGTCACATGACATTATGCTATTACCGCCATCTGACGACAAAACAAAGGGCGCACTAGACGCAATGGAAAAGGGTTCAGCACCAGAGCCTGGCGGACTCCCTGCAGAGCTTTATGGACAATTCTGGCCTATCTTTGATCCAATTATGTCACGCGTCAATCGCAAGTGTTTCCGAAATATTACCCTTCCACCCTCTTTTCACAGAGGCCGTGTACTTCTAGTTCCCAAAGAAGACCAAATGTCCACGCAACCTGAAGATCGGCGTCCTATTACTCTGCCTTATGTAGATCACAAGCTATTGGCCCACACCTTGGTACGCCGAACCAGTCAGTTTCTGGCATCATTATTTGCTCCTCACCAGATCTTTTCCATTCCGGGCCGAGAAATACACGCCCATATGTGGTTAACGCGTGACATTCAGTACACCACTAAAGCTTCCTTAGATCAGAAGGCTTTTGATTGTATAGAACATGCCTATTTAGTAAATCTTTTACATGCTTTTGGATTCCCAGATAAGTTCATTGACCTCATTCACGCGACGTACAATAATTCAGAAAGTCCCTTCCCGTGAGATTCCCGTGCGAGTCACCCCTTTAAAGTCACGCGTGGGGTCCATCAGGGGTGTCCCCTCTCCCCACTTCTATTCATCCTTGCATCGGAACCCTTCCCAAGGGTCGTTGAACGTGTCCCGAAGATTCAATGCTTACCCCTGCCTGGTAACACTCAAGTAAATGTCACTGCATATGCAGACGACCATACTCTATATGTATATGAGGAACAGTCGCTGCGGCATCTCTTGATACTTTCCATGATTTCGGCATTATCTCCGATGCAAGGCTGAACTTCTCTAAAAGCCAGCATTTATTTATTAGCAACCCCAGCGGTCGTATCAGCATTCTATTGCCTTTACAATGGTCTCTTATTATTGCAATACTGCGAGTTACTTTCACTGCATTTGGTGTACTGGATAGTATCTGGTCACCCATTGTACAAACTCTTCAAAGTCATATAAAAGCAGCCAGGCACTTCGAATTCCCATCGTTGGAACACAGATACTTATCTCGGACAGTGTACCTGAGAAAATTTTGGTACATTTGCCATTCTGTTAAACCGCCGCTCCACGTCTCCAGGAAAGTGCAAAGCTTCATCTGTTCATTCTTCGGTCTGGTGGAACAGAATTCTTATCTCGTACGGCGTTGCTCAAGCACGAGATCAAGGGATGTTTTGCACTCCCCAACATTTTCGTCGTGGCTTGTACCTTGTGCCTCCGCACTCTGTTGCCAATACTAAGCAATGATGGCACGCCCGCTCAGACACTGGCTCGCTACCATCTGGTGCCATCTGTATGTGTCTTCCTGCCAGCTAGCCAAATTAACCAAGTTCTCCAATCAACTAAATTACCATCTGGGTTGAGGCCTTCTGGCATTTCACCGACGTTTGGAGGCTACGTGCTCAAAAAATATAGAGGTGGCCGAATGTAAAGAGGTGGACACAATGACCGCCCTTCTACGACCCTTGGCGCCCCCGCATCGTCAATCTATAATGAACTACCCTTGGAAACCAATACCTGCATCAGTGTTGCCAGGGTATCTCCGGAATTTCGTCTGGTGGTTTGGTTGGGGCTTGCTCCCACTGGAGATCGGTTGCAGCGATGGCAGGTGGTTCGCACTTCCACTTGCCCCAACTGCGAGATCAATCGACATGTTATGATTGAATGTGTGGTCTCCCGCCTTTTCTGGCGTTCGGTCTATGCTGGCTTTCCGGGACAAGGTGTGCGAACATTCCTTTCCAACGGCCGATTTCCACGCAGGCACTTTTCGGCTCTTTTAATAGGTGCTGCGCTGTTCAGCCTTTGGCGAAACCGATGTGAGGCCAAAACGGCGAATTGCCGCCGGCGTGTTTTGTGGCCGATGCTGGGGCAAATGAGGTGAGAGATCCTCGCGTTCCTCTCTGAGGAGCTTTTTTTCGTCGGCGAGCACGAGTTTCTGCGGCATTGATCGTGCCATTTCGTCAAGCTTGAACACAAAAAGACACAACTCATTTTTTGACCGCCGTGGTGTTACGTAACGCCCGTTGAGTCATTATATGTGATTTCATTTGTTACGAATTGTCTTTCATGGCATCTATTGTATCATGATATCGCATTGAGTTCTTGTGCACATATATGCCAGCATTGTCATGTATATTAGAGAAATGATGTCTTAACTGAAATGTGATGTTTGTCATGGAACATGGATGTGGCAAAGTGATTGATTTATATCGGGGGTTTAACGTCCCAAAACCATCATATGATTATGAGCTACGCTTTAGTGGAGGGCACCGAAAATTTCTACCACCTAGGGTTCTTTAACGTGCACCCTAATCTGAGCACACGGGCCTACAACATTTCCGCCTCCATTGGGATGTGACAAAGTGTATGTGCCCTTATCACTGAAACGTTGTGAAACCTTTGTTTTCTGTACATAGTGTAAATAACTTGTTTCTAAACAAAAAATGCTACTCGTATGGACGTAAACTGCAATGAACAGACGCAATCAAAACCACCACCCAAAGGGCACGCTCACCTGTCATTCTTTTGAGGGTCACCACCAACTTCCGGAACTAGTTCTATAAGCATTTAAGCAAGAAAAGACAATGCACCAACAGCACGGGTTGTTAAACACCGCGGCGCACAAGCACACGAGAAGCGAGCACCATGAAACGGATGAGTGGTGATCGCCAGCGCACGCTTTGCGATCTCCATAAATAATCTTTTTAGGTGCGAAGCCCCTTACGCCGTGGGTCGTATGTCCCATGTCACAGTAGTCATCGTAGTCGTCGTAGTAGCCAGTTGCATTGCATTGCATGTCAATAAAAACAGTGTCACAGCATATCAACATACATGACGATGATGAGTGGACCAAAGCATCCGTCAGTCCGTCTGTGCTTCCATGCATCCGTCCATGCGTCTGACCGACCGTCCATTCTTCCGTTCACTGGCCGTCCATGCGTCCGTCCGTGCGACCATACACGTGCTTCGCCCCACTCATCATCATCCGTCTCGTGGATATGCTGTGATATTTAACAGATTTGGAAGACAGCCAGGCGGCGCAAAACGCGCAACACCGATACAACCTGCCACATGTGCTCCGAGGTGGTGGACGCCTCGCACCCGGAGACCATGCTTGCCAGCACTTTTTTTCTTTCATCGACAATAGATGGCGTGAAAGCCGCACTCAGACTAGAGTTAGCGTATATGCTACCTTGCTACCTAAAGGTAGCATATACAGTAACTCAAACTCAGACCAGAGCCATATATACCCTTCGGGAGACTTTGGCGATTCTTTCATATTACTGCACTCCGTGCCACCCTGCACCACGTCCCAGAGTCTCTCACTTCTCGTGATGTAAACGCTCTCTCCGTGCCGTCACCGGCAAGCTGGCGGCAGCGTGGCGGGCGCGGCGTAGCCAGCGCTGTGCGGAGCCTGGCAGAGCCATGTCGACGATGCACCGCCGCGCCGCTCCACTGATCAGCGCGTATAGGTTTGTAAGCAAAGTAAGTGTGTAGGTCTCGTGCAAAGCTCCGTCGGCTCCGTTGGGCTCGGTATCATATCCCGCGCGCGTATTCATGGCGGTTGCTCTTTGCCATGTACTGTGCATTCACGCGTGAAGTTGTTGCGTCATTCAACAGCACGAATCTTGCTTGCATGAACACGTTCACTGTTGAGTGATCGACGTTGCACACTCACCGGTACTCCGTTCCTGCAGCAAATAAAAACAATATTAGTATATATACAGTCGACTCAAGAGATCAACTCCTAACTTCGGAGTGAGCTTCACTGCAGGGTCGAACAACTTCTCACAAAAAGCGCCGGACGAACCACACGATAAATATCTTCAGTGTCAGAAGCATCACCAAGTGTCGTTATTACTGAACCTAAGCTTCAAGAAACTTAATCTATAGAAACCTAAAAGTCACTGAATATAGAGATACTCTCTTATGCAAACTCTGAGCACAACTTTGGGTTGACGCAACACCAACTATATTTGAAGTTCTGGCTATCGGCAGTTGTACCGTTGTCACATTCGTTACAATTTGCCACAGGAACTACCCATGCTCGGTTGCTACGCACACCACTCAGTGAATTGCAGGCGTCGCGAGCCAAGAGAAGCGCCGACATCTCCGTTAGGACAAACGAAAACACTCGCTGTGAAGCGGCCAGGCTAGCATATGCACAAGCTCCAACCGAAGTGCCAGCGCGCGTTAAAAAAGGGATAAAGCGACGGTAGAGGCCAGTGGCTCGGTATATCGGTGGAGTCCGCGTTTCATGTTTTTAGACTTTGTTCGCTCTATGATCGGTCACGCCGACGACGCCAGTCAACGTACGAACCCTCATGATGGTGAAGCGCTGAAAGAAAACGGAGTCTTGGGAAGAACACAGGAAAGGTTTAGAATAACACGCTTAACTGGCAAGTATTCTAAATGTGAGGAACGGTGCCTAAAAGCTGCGCTCTAAAATCAAAGCGCATACAGCGCATTGCACAGAACGTCGTGCACTAGAATCGGCGTACGTAACTGTAGAAGTCAGTTTTTTGATTATTTGAACGCGTCTAATTTTCGACATATTCGTCAATAAACGTGTATAACATTGTTCTTCCACTTTCGCTTTAGAAATTCATTCTGCAGCGCTATATTTCAGGAATTAACAGCGCGTACACAGCCGCAGCTGGGCAGCCGTCGCGCAGAAAGCGTAAATATGGCACATGCCGCCGGAGCAGAGGCTTGGCGGGGCTGTGGTCGGCGTCTTCGCCACGCCACGACGTCGCTGCCCCACCCATTCGACCGAGTCTCTGCATGTTGCCACGCACAATTATGTTGGTGCCCACTTCGTTGCGCAGCACCACCCTCGGCTTATCTACAGTGCTGCGTCGGTAGCGCGTCGTTCCGTGGGCATGCCTTTGATAAGCAGTGGGACCACGTGATAATCTGATGCCTTTCGGGGAAGAGAGCACGGGCATCTCTTCCGCCGATGCTGAGCCGCACAGGCCATTTCGAGGCCACCGACAGTTTCCATGCAATTCTTTTATGGGCACAAGCTCACTAAACGAAAGTTTACTTCTTTTCAAGTCACCTCGTCCCCGTGCCTACGGGCCAAGACCGCCAAGTAAGTGTGACATTTGGTGGAGGTGCTTCGTCACTGTGCCTCCGCAATGGCGTACTCTAGAAGAAGAACTTTGCACCAAATTAGTCGACATACTTATTTAGTCGTGCCGCAAAATCTGCGGAAAAAGATTTGGCAGGCGTCTCACGACAAGCGGACCGCCGGACATCTTGGATTCGCTCGTACTTTATCAAGAATCCGGGAAAAATACTACTGGCCACGTCTCAACACCAACGTTGTTCACTATGTAAGACCCTGCCGTGACTGTCAACGGCGCAACCTCACCTGTTAGGCCATCTCGACTCCTGCAGCCAATTTACCCTCCAATAGAGCCCTTTCAGCAAATCGGTATGGACCTGCTTGGTTCGTTCCCGACGTCGTCCAACGTGAACAAATAAGTAGTGGTGGCTAAAGACTACTTGACGCGCTACGTCGAAAAGAAAGCGTTACCGTCAGGGAGTTCTTTTGGGGTCGCAGGGCTCTTTGTGAGAAACATCGTTCCCTGTCATGGTGCACCTGAGGTCCTTATTATCGACAGGGGAACGGCGTTCACTGCAGAGCTCACACAACGGGTATTGCGTTTCAGCCACACCTGCCATCGCCGTACGACAGCCTGCTACCTTCAGACAAACGGCCTCACGGAACGTTTAAACAAGACGCTTGCCGATATGCTCGCTATGTCCGTGGACGTCGAGCACAAGACGTGGGACGAATTTATACCCTACGTTACGTTCGCGTATAATAGGCGCAGCAGGAGACAACCCATGTGACGCCTTTCAAACTTGTGCACGGCCGAGTCGCTACGACTACGCTGGACGCCATGCTACCACACGTTGAGTATGAAAACATCGACGAAGATGGCGCCGGACTCCTACAACGTGCAGAGGAAGCCCGTCAGCTTGCCCGAACACTCATAAAGAAGCAGTAACACGCCGACACCCGACACTATAGCTTGCGACGCCGCGAGCAGGATTTCGCATCTGGTGATCGTGTAATGGCATGGACACTAATTCGCCATTGTGGTCTCAGTGAGAAGATCCTCCGTCGCTACTTTTTATCTTACAAGATCACACGGCGTCTGGGGCCGCTCACGTATGAAGTTGTTCCTAATGGGTTTACGCAATCTCAACGGCGCCCGGCGCGCCGTGAAGTCGTGCATGTCCTGCGCATGAAAAAGTTTTTCCAGCATTGCGGACTCGCGGACAATCCTTCGTGATGTGAATATTATTTTGCTACGCCAATTGTTATGAGCGCTTTCAGTTTCATTTGTATTGATTACTTTGCAGCATTGGGACGATGCTCTTTCGTGGGTGAGCCCTGCCACGCGCATTTATGATGGTGCCCACATCGTTGCGCGGCACCGCCCTCAGCTTATCTACAGTGTGGCGTAAGTAGCGCGTCGTTCCGTCGCTTGCACGCTGGGCATGCTTTTGGTAACCTAGAGTTTCCTAATATACACCACAGGGAACTCTGGCGCTAGTGTCTATGGGAGCTGGAACGCACGGTGCTTCAGCGAGCATGGGAATGATGGGTAGTACTTCAGCGTCTAGAAATATACTGCCTTGTGTGCTGAGCGCGGGCTAGGAGATGGCCCCGCAGCTGATGACTGCCGGCAGCGCCCGCATGGTGCGCTGCTGTGCGAGTGGGTGCATTTGCGTTCAATCCTTGCAAGTGCTGCGAAGCCTGCAGGAGGCCGAGCCGCGCGAGGCCAACTATTATTTTCCGGCATTTTCGGAGTGTTTCTTTACATAATGCTTTATTGTATAAGAACTACTGGATTGCTTTCACAGTACTAACGCTTTGCAATACCAAATGAAGATCGTTTCGTGGCGTACATTTTGCCATCCGCTACTTCCAGCAAAAAAAAGACGCAGATCCCACGTCACTTGGGAATCAATGCTATGCAAGGAGGCTCTGTTGTAATTTTTTATTAAGAGAAATATTATTAAGTGGCGCTAATTATATGCAAGAAATTGAATAGTCAACACTGGAACCAGCACTGCCGCTTCACGAATGTTTGGCTCTTTTTGCAAAGTATTTCGAAGACCCTAAGTTAAGGGGGTGATCGTGAGGGCACCCAGACGTAGGTGATTCCATAGATAGATAGATAGATAGATATATAGATAGATAGATAGATAGATAGATAGATAGATAGATAGGTAGATAGATAGATAAGCAGAAGATGGACGGACAGACGCATGGATGAATGCATGGACGGACAGACGCACGGATGCACGCAGAGATGGACGGATGGTGCACAGACGGATGGCTGGAAGAGACAACGGACGGATGGAGGGACAGATGGAGTCTTGGGCAGACAGACAGACGGGCGGACGCTTTTCTCCACTAATCATCATTCACTCCTAGGATATGCTGTGATGTTTTTCCTCTGTGAATAGCACAATGCTTTGTCCGTTTCCCGCCGGTTGAAGCGCAGCACTTGTGCCTTTTTCGAATTCTCAACAAGCGTGTGATTTATGTGTGCAAACGATGCTTGATGCCTAAAGGTCCCTGAATGCTTTTCCGAAGCTGTAAACAGAATCACCCGCCAACGCGCCGAACTCCGCTGGCCGGGAGAAACTGGTTAACTAAACGAGTTGGACGCTTTCTGTGGTGAAGCCCACCGACTGCATGTGGCGGCGAAGAAAAAAGGGTGGCGGTACTTTCCCCGTTCCACTCACTTTCACTCAAACCCAGCGACCACCCAGCGTTCTCACAGAACGTAAATGAAGCGGTACGGGTCAATATACGGTACGTCGCTCAGTTCTCTTATTGGCTGTCGCATATTGACAACCAATGGGCAAACTGGGTGAAGGTTCTTTTTCGATCACTCAGAGCGGCGATTCTCTTTGCTCTCGCTCTCTCTGTGACCCATCGGATTCGTATCGTACAGACGAATAGGTCAAAAAGCGGGTCAGTTGGCTCTTAGTGAACTGGTGAGCCGTCAGCCCAGGTGGATAAGTCGGACAGCGGGTCAGTTCACTTCGCCATGAGCCGTCTACCAAAGGAACCATGGCCCACTTTTACTGAGCCGCGGATCACTCGCTCTTTATAGAAAGAACCGCTCAAAAGATCCTGCTCGCTCCTGAGCGACCCGTCTCTACTGCACATATTCTCATCTGGGCAAAAGACGGTCAAAAGGATATTTGTGCCGATAACGTTGAAACCTCCCACGTCCACGTTTGGACCCATGAGAACGGCGTCGTTAGCTCCGTCCGACGAGAATCTGATGACAGCCAGCATGTGTCGATCTCGCTCTTGCTGCGACTAGGGCACCGGAAAGAGTTTCTGTGCTTTCGTGATGGGTTGCTTTTACCGATGAGCAATCTTCCTTGCGGGGCCTTTTATTGTGTGACCCCATTGTAAATTACCTCTGCATTTGCTTGATAGGGATCTCCTGAGACGTTACATCGGACACACAATGCACGTTATACACACCAGAGAGACAGTCTTTGTAGGCGGCCTTGAAAACTAACACGACTCAATCTTGAAGTAGACACACATTCTGGGCCCGTGGCAAAGCAGCTCCAGTGCATTACGCGCCACAAAAGTGGTGCTGACTTTCCTCCTGGCCACAAGAAACTTTGTAAATAGTGTAGTCTACATGTGTGGCTGTATGCGTTGTGTATTTATTGCTGTATTTATCCTAATCATCACCCAGCTCCAGAAGTAGCATATCATGCAAAAAGCGAGACAAACATTTCCAGCTCTTTATTACTTGTCACAGTACTTGTCAATTTTCAGCTCTTTATTAGCATATTTTCTCTTTCTCTCTGGGTGCATTTGCTGCTACGCCCATCTAGGCGGGTTGGTTTCATGTATGTCTACTTTTACGGGCGAAGCTTCTTATGGCGTTGGTCGTGCGTCCCGTCGTGTGTGTAGCCACCTCCTATTAGGTCTTGAAGCGGTCATTAAAGGGTGGTACTTGTACATATAACGAATGCATATATGCTGAAAATGCAAGATACTAGATGGCGTTACTTGCAGTATGATACGCGAAGGCAGCTGTGGCTCGCGCTCGAAGACGGAACCTTGATGTGTCAGTGTGCGAGAAAATAGGAATGACGTCACACGAACACGTTGGCGATCGCGTGTTTGTTGGTGGTGCCGTACGCTAGATCGCACGTTGTAGTAAAATAAAAGCCGTTTTGCCACTCGCACACGTTCAGAAAGTCGGTGGGAGGACAAGGCTGCAGAGCGGCGTGCGCGCAAGACAGTGGCGGCTCGCGTTTGATGGCGAAACCCTGTTGTGCGGCGCGCGTGAGGCAGAAGCGTGCCGTGAAGTTGTGCGGCGGCGCCGACAAGATCCTGCCGTACGGAAGCAGGAGGCCCAATCGGCATGGTATAAACACACAGCGTTGTTCACGTCTTTGAATGATGATCAACTCGGCGAATTACTCGGAAGATTCACGGTTTACCGATGATTCCCTCCGGAGCTTCGCCTCCTCATCTTCATTCACCACGTGAATATGCTGTGATTTCTTTAGGTTAGTAGCCTCTTCTATGGTGGGCTTTTGCGTATTGTATGCTAGATAAGTTTTTTGAATAAAAAAGACGGGAGCTTCGGGTTCGTAAATTTACGCTGAATCTGGGGCAGCTCGGTATGCACTAACATCAAAACTGGCGGTACCTAGAGTAGTGGCGGTGATCTTGGAATAGGCTCTGGCGTTCCTCTCCACCGGAGTGCTTATAACTACGATGTTCTGCATCATATTCGGGCATACCGCGTCTTACGTGACTTCTCCCTCACTGAGCGCTGCAGCCACTGCGAGTGACTTCGCGAACTTAATTTGACTCACAGTTCTCATGTCCAGGCCATTTCTAGGTCTCACAATGACTCGATGGTGATCTCTTGGAAGGTGAGGAAGTCTAGAAGCAGCGATAAGACGCATCTTCACCGCAGCTCGGGAGCGCTGAGGCAACCACGCGTCGCCGTGCATAGAGACGCTTGCTTGCGTCTCGGTCCTGGGGGTATGCGTCCCACGAAATTTACGTTTAGTGGTAGCCACAGACCATCCAGAGTCTTGAAGATCATCGGGAGTGATATCCTCCCCATCGACAGAGACTTGCATAGACATTCCGTGCGTAGAGCGCTGAAACACCCTTCCGAGAAGGGCTGGCGGCCACGCCGCCGTATCCTCAGCCTAGCGCACTCAGCTGAGCAGATGCGCAACCAGAAGAGTCTCGAAAAAAAGGTCAGAAAGCTCACCTACAGTGAAGTACTTGGTGTCGATGCAGTCCGTGCAGTTTTATTCGTCGAATCGCACCAAAAGACGCTCACAAATGCACAAAAACTGTCCAAAAACATTTTCGAACGCGGAGCCGATGTTTTCACATCCACACGAGATGGCGTCCCCCTGGTGGCCCCAATAAGGAGATAGAGACAAAAAACGGTAGAAAGGCAAAATAGAAAGTGAGGTAAAGGACTACAAAGACAGAAAAATTGGGAGATCCCACGTACAGTGGGAATCGATGATATGCGAATCACGAATGAGGAAGGTTCATATGTCACTTTAAAAGCAGTACAACGTTACAAGGCGGAAGTAAATTATGACGTACACGACTTCCATGTGATGATTATCATGCTTGGACGTGTCATTTACCTTCTTCATCTATTCACGTCATCTGATACTGAATTTGGTATAAGTGGAGCTAGCAAAACGGCCTCGAGCATGCTATGAGCGTAGCAAGTAGCCAAGTTTCACATGACACGTATGCCATGATTATCATGTTTGGACGTGTCATTTATCTTTGTTGTCTACTCACGTCACGTAATGCCCACGTTGGTATATGTAGAGCTAGTGCAATGGCGGCGAGCGCGCTATCAGCGTAGCATTTAGTCATGCCTTACACGACATGCCTATCATGATTATCATGTTTATACGTGTCATATACCTTCGTAATCCATTAACGTCACGTAACACCAAATTTGGTATATGTGGAGCTAGCGAAACGGCGGCAAGCGCATCATGAAGGGCCCATATACTCCGACGTATCGTTGACGCACGTGCACGCTGGGCGCGGTGACGCTACGCAAGCAAAACGCGAGCTGCTATAAAGTCTGGCGCCAGGTGTGACCGGGGCGACCAGTGTTCCTTCGCGCATCCCGGTGGCAACGGGCGTGAAATGCAAGCTGCTGCATTTCGCGCCAATGACGTTATTCAGACAGCACTGGGTGTGCCTCTGTTTGTGACGGAGGGACGCCGGGCGCCACAAACGCGCATGCGTTGCGGCGCAGGCAGATCGGAGCCTGGCGTGGCCTCACTGACCTGACGCGACAAAACAAACCCAAGCGCCCACGCGCACACCGAGTCACAACATAGTGTAATTGCAGCTTGAGTGTTCTATGTAGACATCCTCTTACATGACACGCATCTCAGGATTATCATGATTGCGTCAGTAAGACAATTCAGTCACCGTTCACGTGACTTAATACCAAATTTCACTTATGTGAAGCTAGCAAGACGACCGTGAGCGCATCACGGGCGTGGCATGTAGACAAGTTCCTACAAGACAGGCATATCATGATTATCATGTTTGAACGTGTCATTTACCCATTTCGCCCATTCTGGTCACGCAATACCGACCTTGCTACATGTGAAGCTAGCGAAACGGCCTCGAGCTCATCATGAACGTAGCATGCGGTCATGTCCTGACATGACACGCATCTTATGATTAACATGTTTGCATTAGTCACATACCTTCATCATTCATTCATGTCTGTTATACTAAAGTTTGTATATGAGAAGCTAGTGAAACGGCCACGAGCGCCGTTTCACTAGCTCACGGGAGGTGGGTGATGATAAAGGGACAATCACAGATTAGCTCCTTTCGGTGACGCGCTGCTGCCGGGACTGAATCACTAGTGTACCATGTTCGCATGCCTTATTCCTATGACTGCCGCAATGCCTCAATTTCCCTGCGTCACCCGAAGACGCCACACACCCGCGTTGCTCATGTTTGAATTTCCCCGCTGGGAAAATTCGTCTGCGAGAAGAAGGAGTTGTGACGTCCCCACAAGCATGGCCTTTCAAGATGTTTACGTCCTTTTGCCCACGCATTGGAAAAGAAACAGAAAAGAAACCTCCCGGTGTAACAAATACGTGTTCCGGAGTTGAGTTCCTAAAAGGATTCTGTCAACGATTTTTGCAGGCGCACCGCGCAAACACCAGCACCACGAGGCGGCTTGTTTTCTATGGACACTACGGATGCACCCTGCGCACCCTTCAGATTTATGGCCTGGGGGGCAGCGTAGTGCCTCTTGCTGGTTCTGTACAAGCGACCCTGCTGCACCTGTACCGGGCCTGACCTGACATTCCGTCAGCCTTCGCGGCTGCCGAGCTCATTACTGCGTTCTGCCCGGATGACCGCCCGTGGCGTTGAAGGATGAAGGGGCGGCGGCTGCGGAGCGTTGTGCGGGAGACACCGGGTTGCGTGGAGGTATGGAAACTTGATCTGGACTATGGGTCGTCGGTCACCAGACACTTGGGCGATTAGGGCGGCCTAAAACATTTTGGCACCGCACTTCGGACTCCGGGCGTCGGTGATTATAGGCGGCTAGCTTTGTCGGAATGTTGGGACTCCTGGTCGCCCATAATTCACGTGTCATCGGACAGCTCACTCATATATCCCTCTAATTTTGGAGCTGGTACATTGTTACTTGCTCTACTTTGCTTGGGAGAGGGTTTTCCACTGGTGTGGGCTGCAGGGGCAGCCGTCGAAGATGACACACTCCGACTGACAAGAAAATATGCCACGCCGATAGTGGCGACTGGTTTGGTGCCCCGGAAGAGTGTAGTCGGAACCCTAGAAAAGCGGCCGCGGGTCAGAGAAGTTGGGGAAGAGAGAAGAGGTCCAGAGAGTCGTACTCAGGGTCCAAGGAAGTCCGCCGCGACGACCGAGGAGAAAAATTGGACATCGACGCCAAGAACCAACCTTGGACCCCGACTCGAGCAGCCATCTTCGAGGGCCTGGCTACATGGATGTTTCGTGAGACGAACTTCATCTCCCTTACTTAGACGAGCTTTGCGGGAAGGGATGCGGTGCATTGAGACATTGGTTTTATTGATTAATAGCTTCAGAATTTGTGTCCTTGTGTTCTTGCTTTGTATTTACGCACCCTTGCATTGTCGCTGTTACTTTGTTTATGTATCCCGTGTCACACGTCGCAAGTTTTTTACTCACGTGTTACAGTTTTTCGCAGCAGAACTGTCACATGCGGGCATTGTGTTTGTACGCTATGCGCACTTGCTACTAAGTGAAGTGCGCCAGTAATTAGGGAAAGGTCGTGAAATCTTTCACTTCGTGGCTCCAGTACGGATCCCTCTGTGTAGAAAGTGGCCGAGACACATAGCCAAGAGGGAACCGAGAAAAGTGGTTGTTGAGTGGTCCTTTCTCTCTTTGGCGGTCAGTCTGTAGTGGGGACGTCTCATGCATAAAAAATTAAACAGGAAGCATGACAGAAAACGAAATAAATTGGAAGAGCTAGCAGGTAGTGAAATGAGAGAAATAGAAGAAAGCAGGTATGAAAAGAAGTGATAGTGATGGTACACATAGTACAGCATTGTAAGGTCGTGAGGGAAAAGTGAAGGTGAGGACAGAAGGTGACGCATAGAACAGCCATGTGTACTATGGTATCACGATGGACGGGATAGTGGTGTGAGGGTGAGGAGGAGGGCAAGTTCTTAATTTCGCACTACTAGTATGTAGCCGGCCCAATTATTTTCCTCACTTGGTCGTATTATCCGCCCACCTTCCAAAAGGCCGCCTGCACCTAAGGCTGTTTTGCATTGATAAGAGGCAGTGCAAATATCCTCGCCTCACATGACTTTGCACTGGCTCTGCAATCCAACTAGATTTAACCAAGCGGCGAAGTCCCGTAGTTGCCTCTCCATGACGTCACAAATGCTGACAACTTCATGATACATCATGATCCATTGTCATAGCACGGACGAGGTCACGTGTCTTTTTCCCCACACTTAGCAACACTTTACATGGTTCCACGAGACCTTAGGAAACTTCAGTGGCTTTCAGAGTTTGATGCAAGTCTGGCAATCCGGATCGCCAACATGTTCACTTACAAATTTCTCCTTGAGAGAAAAATTTCGACATGAATGTGACTTGTTTGTTGGTGTATACACCAAGCGTGTATTTTTACATCCATGTTATATCTTTCTTATTCCGTAGTTATACTTTAAGCTTTCGAAATAGAAACGTTTTCGAAGCTATTTAATAGGCTCTTGATGTATTACGTGACAGGCTGAAAAGAAGAATCTACACCAACAAAAAATTGAGTTAGTGAAGGCGAGTTTTATCTGCGCAAATGGAGAGTTTATGTATGTTGTAGCTTGGAGTATGCATATTGTATATTGTATATACAATATACAATCTACATATATATTGTATATGTATTGTATTGTTTATGTATATGTATTGTATTGTATATATTGTATATTGTGATATGTATTTATGTATATTGTGGCACTGATAGCTCAGCTTTTCAAGGATGTGGGGCCAATCAGACGGTGTTCACGTAATCTCCTACTCCCAATATTTATTGAGCGCAACGCCCAGACTAGTTCGTTCCCAGCAAAGAATACTTATGACACAACGCTTCTACATATACAACGTAGCAATTCTCACCCTGCATTGACTCTTATAAGGGAACTAGATATCGCAGAAACCTTCAACTCACAGTACGCACTAAAATTTCCAAATTCTGCTGTCTTCACACTTTAGCATCTCAATAATATTCACGCCATTCATTGAAATTAAAGATAGACCTCCCGGAGCAGCTGTAATTATCTCCCAATGAAGCCCTAATTAGGTCTTGAGTGAGAGAGCCGGTTTACGAAGTGCTCTATAGCACGTAAAACGTGAAAAAGAAAAGCGATACTTTTCAAAAGCGTAAGCGCTCTTATGAAAAGAAAAAGAGGCGGCTGAATATTGAGCAATACGCAGTGCTCGAAGGGAACCATGCGGCCCATTGTACAAATTGCTACCGGCTGTCATGTCCTAATTAATGCCTGTCTCACTTCATTGCTCTGGCGCTGATTGCGCAAAGCTGCTACTCTGTCTCCGTCCCACAGAGTAATGAACACGTTGATTTTCCTCATTCAAGTGGTTTGGTTTGTTTCGCGTGGTTGTAGTTCTGCGGTACTTGTGTCTCAACCCACCGCTATATGCATATCATTAGGAGAACACTTGCTGGTTAAACAGTAGAAATAGTAGAGAATATTTAGTAGATAATCAAGAGCCTGAAAAAGCAGAGAACTACCCCGGAAATTATTGTACATAATTTCTCTTGCATTTTCCTGCTTAAAAGTTCGGAAGGTCTCCAGTGACGATTTCGTAAGCATTCCCATCTTCCACATGCCCCTCTCTGTTTCCTTCACCTTCTTCTTAAGTGATGTTTCCTTTTGGCTTGGTATTCTGCTGTTGTATAAATACATGCTTGACTATTCTCGAGTTTGTATCCTCTATTTAGTATCGACATTCTTCTTGTACAAGTAACTGAAACCTTTCATAGCCCAACGCTGATCTCCCATTTTCTCAATCGTTCCTCAAATTCTATCTTGGTGCTAGCTTTCCTGCACTCAAACGATGTCCATCCCATATCTCCCTGTAACCCTGATTTGGGGTATTCCCGTGTGCTCCCAAAGCAAGTCTACCAATTCTACGTTGTTTATTTAAAATCTTGCTTGAACCTCTGATTTCATGCACAAGAACGCATTGCTGAACGTCAAACCCGGTAGCATGACACCTTTACAAATTCCTCTCAAAACATCATACATATTGTAGTTCCACAGTGCCCTATTTTTCATTACAGGTGCATTCCTCGTGCCTTTAGTCATTACGTATCTTTCGTGCTTCCTTAGATACTCAGCCCCGTTATTTATCCATACGCAAGAATATTTGTATTTATCCATTCCTTCTAGCATGACTTCCTGTATATTATGCTCACTGCCTTTGTTATAATTAAAAATCATGATTGCCGATTTTTCCCTACAGAACTTCAAATTTAACCTATCTTCCTCATTACCACAGATGTCTATCAATTCCTGCAGATCTTCCTTGTTGTCTGCGATTAATACTATAATATCTACGAACATTAATGCCGGTATTACTGTTCAATGTGTTTTCCTTGCTTGACACAAGAGGGGCTGAAGTCGAGTCGACTCCCCACTAATTTGGCTTCTAGTCCTTGGAGATACAGCATAAATAACAAAGGCGTCAAGGGACATCCCTGTCGAAGCCCACGTTGTATCTCTGTAAATTGAGATACCTGTTCTTCCCATTTGATAACTACCTTGTTACTTTTATAAATCTTTAGACATTTAGAAGATTTTATAGATTTTATAGACAATTAGAAGATTAGTTATTCCATTTTTCGCATCTAGTGTGTCCAATATTCTCCACAAGTCTTCTTGAATCTCATTATCGTAAGCTCCCTTGATATCTAGAAATGCCAGCCTCAGGGGTCTGTGTTCTTTTTCCGCTGTTTCAATACACTGCATGAATAAAAACAGAATGTCCTCCAACCTCCTTCTTTTACAGAACCCATTTTGTAGTTCTCCCAGCACACCCTCATTCTCCACCCATGTCTACTCTTTCTTTTACTATCTGCATCAACGGGCTGTAAACTACTGATGTCACTGTTATACGACGGTAGTTGTTTATATTGGCTTTGTCCCCCTTTCCTTTATAGATCATCCTCATCCTGCTTAGTTTTCACCCATTGGTAACTTCACCATCCATTATTGCTTTGCTCGTTGCCTCTCCTAAAATTTGCTTAGAGTTTGGTCCCAGTTTCTTTATTAGCATGGTTGGAATGCGGTCAGGGCCTGCTGATATGCTCTTAGGAACTCCTTTCTCTGGCCTTTCCCACTCTCGTTGTCCCAGTGTAGCCACTGAGCTAATTGGTCCATCCTCGAATGGTACGGTGCATGCAACGCTTTCTTTGTGTTTATATCTTTCTGTCATCATTGTTCTTATATATTCATTGCCTCATCCCCTTATAGTCTGACCTCTTGAACTGTAGTTATAAACAACTGTTTCATGCTTGTCTGACTACTCTGAGAATTGAGATGGTTCCAAATCTTTGCAGCTGCCTTTGTATTCTTCTTGTTTATTTCCACCATCCATTGGGCCCCTTTTCTTGTAATCTTTTTACTGACCTAATCGGACGCTTTCCTTCTGCAGCTCAAAAAGTTTTCCTATTTTCTTTTAACATCATCTTGCGGTTCACCCCTCTTTTTAGCATACGTTTGTTCGCTGGAGGCTTCCTGATGTCTTACCATAGCTCCCTTAACTTCCTCATTCCACCAGCTCTAGGGTTTGTGTTTGCTTTTCCTGGTTGATTTGACTCGTACCTTAGCAAGCTCTAACTCAAACAATCGAGTTAGTTTTGTGTACGTTCACTCTGTTTTAGTACCCTTGGTGTTTGTTTTCTCAATCTCTTTAGTTGCTATTTATATCTTCATTTCTGAGCAAATATTACCATGTGGTTGCTCACAATGCTGTCTTTCCTATTTCATTTCCCTTCCTAAACTCAGCCTGATAGTTTGTGATCACTACCTAAGCTTCTGGACGGATATTCATCTATGTTCATCACCCTTAGCCGATCATACATCCTATGTGACATTATTGCGTAATCTATCGTCGACTGCAGCCTTCCCACCTCACATGTTCTCTGCCCTTCGCATTTCTCGGTGCTGTTGCAAATGATTAAATCATGCCTTTCACACATATCCATTTGTATTCTGCCTGTCGGGTCAGTATATCCATTTATATCTTCTATCTGCATATTCATATATCTTAATAGAATTACCTCGGACTCATCTCCTGGTTCGTCAATGTCGTTTCCTATGCACTGCACCATTTGTTTTTCCTCTCTGGCTTTTGCCCCTGTGCACAAGTATACAAAACCCAGGAGTATCATTTGCCCTGCCACATTCCCGTTTATCCATAAATGTTTCTTGCACTCCTGCTTGACCCACTACAACTCTGCACTTTTATGAATGAATGCCCCAGTACCACCCCTCCTTTTCTGCTGTTCACGCAAACGTGTGCCAGCGCCACCTGCACTCTAAGGCAAAATTACCCGAAAGAGGAGTGACTGAGTCCAATAGGCGCGCGCGATAAACGGATAGACCGTTGAGAAGCAACCAAAAAGGGAAGCGTGCCGCGCGAGACCATTTAGCCCCCAAACACGCTCCAAAGGGATGAACCGTCCGGGGATTGCAGGCTGCCCGAAAACCGTTTCCAAGGTGACCAACCCTCCTTCTCCACACTTCTCTTCCTCTGCTGGCTCAGTCTTGCCGCGTATTTTGCCGGCGACGGTTCGCGTTGTGTCGCGCTCGAGGTGCTCGACCACGGCCGCCTGGATTCGACGATCTAACAATTACGACGTGGTGCCTGTGTGTACGCTTGGATGAGCGCGGGCTGCTGCTTTTGCGTTTCGCAGCACCCATGAAGTCTGGAGCAAGTCTCGACACGTCAACAAGCCATGGTGTATATCTCTGGCTTCAAGGTAGTCTCACGATCAACACACGACAGCAACAGTTGGGACGGCCAATATGGCGGCTGAGAAAACAACAGGCCTATCGGATATATATATATTTATATATATATATATATATATATATATATATACATATCCGATAGGCCTGTTGTTTTCTCAGCCGCCATATTGGCCGTCCCAACTGTTGCTGTCGTGTGTTGATATATATATATATATATATACATATCCGATAGGCCTGTTGTTTTCTCAGCCGCCATATTGGCCGTCCCAACTGTTGCTGTCGTGTGTTGATCGTGAGACTACCTTGAAGCCAGAAATATACACCATGGCGTGTTGACGTGTCGAGACTTGCTCCAGACTTCATGGGTGCAGCGAAACGCATCCATGAAGTCATATATATATATATATATATATATATATATATATATATATATATATATATATATATATATATATATATATATATCAGTCCGACTCAAGGGCAGAAAACAGCGCTGGATTCTAAGGCAAGTAGGTTATCATTCTTCCTTCTACTCTACTTGGCGCGTGTGCGATACGGATCGCGCTTGCCGGCAACGGGCTTGGTCGTGTTGTACATCGCAGCACGAAATGCACCGCGAAGGTCAGCTTAGGCGTCTGCAGTTCGCACGGAGGAAAGAAAGCTAGCAGACAGTATGCCCAGCCAGCGCGCTACGTGAAAAATGTGGCGGAAATGACGTCATGACGGCCATATTCACTGGACACAATGGCGGCGTTGTTATGGTTACGTGTTGCGCAGCCGAGCTGGTCTAGCAGTGAGTGGCCGTGGCTGGCGGCGACATTTGTGCCTCCCCAGGTTTTCTGCTGAGCCGTGGCGGACAATATCCGGGCTCTGCACACCGTTATTGGTTACGCAGTGTTCTCCCGGCAGTTACTGTACTCCTATCAACGTTTACAAAACCTTTCGTCCACCATCTGGCCTGAACACCACATAATTGATTGATTGATATGTGGGGTTTAACGTCCCAAAACCACCATATGATTATGAGAGACGCCGTAGTGGAGGGCTCCGGAAATTTTGACCACCTGGGGTTCTTTAACGTGCACCCAAATCTGAGTACACGGGCCTACAACATTTCCGCCTCCATCGGAAATGCAGCCGCCGCAGCCGGGATTCGAACCCGCGACGTGCGGGTCAGCAGCCGAGTACCTTAGCCACTAGACCACCGCGGCGGGGCCTCAACACCACATAGAACGAGCGCATACTTATGTGTTGGGTGGCGGATGACGCGTATGAAGCATTTGAAGTGTTCGGCGAAATTGCGTTGGGCACCATGACGAAGCGGAACGACGACGAACGCATTGCAGGTCAGTGACGGTTGGGCACTGCTCCTGCTTGTGACAACGGACGACGCTGTTGAGCCCAGCAAGACGCAATGAGAACCATGTGCACACACGAAGTTTTGTGCTGTGTGTGTAGAGTAACAACTTGCATGTGCGTGTTAAAACACCTTTTCTGTTCCGCTTCGTATACTCATGCCCAGCATTGAATGTAACCTCAACGTAACAGCAATCGCATTCAAGTGTCGCTTGCACCGTGCTCAAAGTCACCACGGTCGCAGAATGCTAACGCCGGTGAGAACTTTCACGCGGAACACCGCCACAGTGGCCGGACGCTGCGTCGGCCACGTGGTGGAATGCAACCGTAGATTCGCACGACCGATCGTGTTGTCTGTACAGTTGCTGAATTAATGACGTGAAAACACTGGCCGTTGTCACTGCATCTAGCGCGCGTTTTCTCGTCCTTGCTTTGTTGTCGGTGAGCTGTTACTCGCTGTTAATACTCGGACGAAATGATTTCGCAAAAAGCCACGTTAAAGAACCCCAGGTGGTCAAAATTTCCGGAGCCCTCCACTATGGCGTCTCTCATAATCATATCGTGATTTTGGGACGTTAAACCCCACAAATCAATCAAATCAATGATTTCGCAAAAGGTGTCGCGCTAGCTCAAAGCGTTGAACCCTGTTCCATTAGTTTCGGATCGGCACGACACGCGCGCTGTGAAGCTCACGTGCTTTCCAAGCCGGAGAGGGAGTCGTGCCTTCTGCTTTACATTCGTATGTAAACAAGAGAGGAGAATTTGCCCAGTCAATATGGCCGATTTCCGGCTTCATCGCGGCTTCCCAACCAGTGACGTCAGGGCCTCTCCTACCTTTCCATCCTCCGCATGGAAATTGACCGCCATTGCCGTCGGCCTCCCGTATGCTCGCTCATTGAGTGCTCGCCTGTCTTCACCGCCGCAATAAGCTCCGGGCTGACGATATTGGGCTGAGACCTCGTCGCTGTGTTGGCAGTCGTCGAAAACACGTTGCGGGTTCTCGTAAAGAGCTTGGTTGTAGTATGTCTCGCGCTGTAAGTGCACCAGTACAAGCTGGCGGGGATTTTGCTAGCGTCGGAACTCAGTGAAAATTGGTCGCCATTACAGTTGGCTTTCCTGTCACTCGGTTGCAAGCAGCTCGGCGCCGTCCGTTGGCCGCAGACTCGCGTTTGCGCGCTGCACTCGCCCGAGTTTGTGAAAAAGGGCCGTAGTACCGTCGATTTCTTCGGCGCTAGCCCCAAACCAGCTCGTTCGTGGCGACGGCCAAGCGTACGCTCACTCTCCTGTTCGAAGTTCACTGGCGGCAGACACTCCGCGTGCAGCGCCGTGTTTGGTCTCGCGTTCGCTTGCTCGAGCTGAATGACGTCGCTCGCTTAGGACTCGCTGACGTTTTAGCGGCACGGTGGTTCACGGAGTTGTGGCTGCGGCCGCCGCTCCTAAGCTGTTGCGCAACAGGGATCGAAAGGAGTCTTTAAAGATGTGTTACATCACGTTGAAATTATCAGCATGTCATATCTCACGTATGTTTTCGTTTCACCTTGCACGTGTTTCTCATATGCATTTCTATTCATCCTCTGTCACGTGTCACTCACTATTTTACATACTTATTGTGAAGCCGTGGGCACAGGCCATGCTGAAGACTCTGTGCGCTGGCGTCTGCGATGCCTGTCATCTATCTCTTTCGTCAGAGCAGCTTCAGAAGGACTGTGCGAGATGTGAAGGTAAATTTATTTGTGTGTCATATTTGAACGCTTGTTTTTATAATAACGGACACTTACTTGTCTTATGCGTGCATCTCATCTTCTGTCACGTGTGTCTAACTATCTTTACTATAATATTGTACGTGCAGCCGTCGAAACACAACAGGCAGAAGGCTGCGTGCGCTGGCGTCTGCAATGCCTGTCATCTATCGCTTCCGTCGGAGGAGCTCCCCAAGGAGTGAACAAGATTTGACAACGAGACTGGACTTGTACACTTCACCATGAATTCACCTAAAAGAATGGAGAAACTTCATGTATGTGTAGAAAAAGAAAAGATGAAATATATAAAAGATAAAATACAAGTAATTAAAATATAAAAATGATAAATTAAAAGATAAAAGATATTCCAACAAAAAATAAAAGTCTATGGAGTTCGCAAAGCGTGCGCTGGCGATCATGGTGCTCGCTTGCTGTGTGCTTGTGCGCCGCCACATTTTACGGCCCGTGCTGTTCGTGCATCGTTTTCTTTTCTTGCTTAAAAGCTTATGGAACTAGTTCCGGAAGTTGGTGGCGACCCTCAAAAGAATGACAGGTGAGTGTGCCCTTTGAGTGATGGTTTTGATTGCGTTCGTTCTTTGCAGTTTACGTTCATACCGAGTAGCGTTTTTTTGTTTAGAAAGAGTTTATTTACGCTATGTACAGAAAACAAAGGTTTCATAACGTTTCAGTAATAAGGGCACATACACTTTGGCACAATCCGATGGAGGCGGAAACGTTGTAGGCCCGTGGGGTAAAATTTGGGTGCACGTTAAAGAACCCCATGTGGTTGAAATTTACGGAGTCGTACACTATGGCGCAGCTCATAATTATATGGTGGTTTTAGTACGTGAAACCTTCCATATCAATTAATCACTTTGGCGCATCAATGTACAATGACAGACATCACTACATTGCAGTGAAGACATCGTTGCTCTAATATACATGGCAAAGTTGGCATATACGTGCGCAAGAACTCAATGCGATATCATGATGCAACGTTGTAATGATACAATTGATGCCATAATAGACAATTGGTAACAAATGAAATTAAATATAATGACTCAACAAGCGTTACTTAACAACACGTCAGTCGAAAATTGCGTTGTGCCTTTTTGTGTTCAACCTTGACGAAATAGCACGACGAATGCCGCAAAAACTTGGGCTCGCCAACGAAGAAAAGCTCCTCAGAGAGGAATGCGAGGATCTTTCACCGCATTCGTCCAGTATCGGCCAGAAAGCACGCCAGCGGAATTCACAGTTATGGTCTCGCATCCCTTTCGCTAAAGGCTGAACAGCGCAGCACCTATTAAAAGAGCCGAATAGTGCCTGTACGGAAATCGGCCGTTGGAAAGGAACGTTCACTTACCTTGCCCCCGAAAGCCACCATAGACAGAACGCCAAAAAAAAAGGCGGGAGAACACACATTCAATCATAAAATGTGGGTTGGGGCAAAAGAAAGTGCGAACCACCTGCCATCGTTGCAACTGATCTCGAGTGGGGAGCAAGTCCCAGCCCAACCGACAGACAAAGTCCCAGAGATACCATGGCAACAATAATGCAGTTGTTGGTTTCCAAGTGTGGTTCATTATAGATTGACGATGCTGGGGCACCAGGGGTCGTAGAAGGGCGGCCATTGTGTCCCACACTTTACATTCGGCCACCTATATATATTTGAGCACGTAGCCTCCAAACGTCGTTGAAATGACAGAAGGCCTCGATACAGATGGTAATTGAGTTGATTGGGGACCTTGGTTAATTTGGCTAGCTGGCAGGAAGACACGTAGTGATGGACCGAGATGGTAGCGAGCCAGCGAGCGGGCGTGCCATCATTGCTTAGTATTCGCAACAGAGTGCGGAGGCACAAGGTACGAGCCATAACGGAAACGTTGGAGAATGCAAAACATCCCTTGATCTCGTGCTTCAGCCAATGCTGGACGAGATAACAAGTCTGTTCCACCAGACCGAAAGAATGAACAGATGCAGCTTTGCACTTTCCTGGAGACATATAGCGGCGGTTGAACAAAATGGCAATTGTACCAAAATTTTCTCAAGTACACTGTTCGAGATAAGTATATGTGTTCCAAGAGTGGGAATTCGAAGTGTCTGGCTGCTTTTATATGACTTTGCAGAGTTTGTACAACGGGTGACAAGATACTATCCAGTACACCAAATGCAGCGAAGGTAACTCCCAGTATTGCAATGTTAAGAGATCATTGTGAAGGCCACGGAATGCTGATACGACCACTGGGGTTGCTAATAAAGAAATACTGGCTTTTAGAGAAGTTTAACCTTGCAACGGATATAATGCCGAAATCATGGAAAGTATGAAGAGCATGCCGCAGCGACTGTGCCTCATATACATATAGAGTAATGTCGTCTGCATATGCAGTGACATTTACTTGAGTGTTACCAGGTAGGGGTAAGCATCGAATCTTTGGGTCACGTTCAACGGCCCTTAAGAAGGGCTCTAATGCAAGGATGAATAGAACTGGGGAGAGGGGACAACCCTGACGGACCCCACGCGTAGCTTTAAAGGGGTGACCCTCACGGGAACCTATGTAAAGGGTACTTTGTGAATTGTTGTACATTGCGTGACTGAGGTCAATGAACTTATCCGCGAATCCAAGTGCATGTAAAATATTTACTAAATAGGCATGTTCGATAGAATCAAAAGCCTTCTTCTGATCTAAGGAAGCTACAGTGGTGTACTGAATGATGTCCACGTTAACCTCGTATGAGTGTGTATTTCTCGACCCGGAACGGAACAGACCAGGTGAAGAGCGATTAATTAAGCCAGAGACGGACATAAGGCAGATTAATATGACAGCAATCTTCGAGTTGCGTAGACATTTGGTATTTTTTGGGAATAGAAGTACATGGCCTCTGTGAAAAGAAGGTGGAAGGGTAATATTTCGGAAACACTTGCGAATAACGCGTGACATAAATGAACCTGCAGTAATAGGCCAGAACTGCAGATAAAGCTCTGCAGGGAGTCTGTCAGACCTGTGGGCCAAACCCTTTTTCATTGCGTCTAACGCCCCCTTTGTTTCGTCATTTAATGGTGGTGACAACAGAACGTCATGTGACATGTTGAAATCATGTGGTAAGTCTTTTAGCAGTGCATGCGAACAACGAATCATGAGTAACTGACACAAGCAACAGATTGAGCCATTGACTGAAAGTGTTGAGTGAATGCCTGAAAGTCACGCGTACCCGCAGCAGCTGGCGCGGTAAAGTTTAGCGAGTGGGCAGGAGAGTCTGGTGAAAAAATCAGAGCTCTGCGTGCATCTCAGGGTGCGCACATGGTGCATGCCTGCAGCGCCAAGCTGCAGCCGATAGCGAAGAATCGCGCATAGTGGGTTGTTACCGTTCAACGAGCTTCTCCTGTCATGCCCGCATAAGGGGCGAAGGCCTGAAATTACGGTGAACAATTCTTATTTTTTTTGTGGATTAACAACGTAGCATCTTTGAACATACAGGCACAAAGTTTCCTGCCAGACGCACTGCAATGATAGCCCCACTTTCTTTGAGGCGATACCAATCAACTATATCCACCCCAATGAGCCATCCGCGTAATGCTCAGGACAATTATTCCGCAGACTGAGAGTCCTGGAGGACGCGCAAATCGAGACGCCATGCTGTGTGAATGGTTGGCGTCTTCGCTGGCAGGTGGAGAGAGAGAGCATAACTGGGCGGTGGTCGACAATGTACACTGGTGTCGGTGGCAGTGACATTACCCCGGTGTCGTGAACGTAGGTAATGAGATCGGATGATGCGTGCACGTGATCAATTCTGTGCTCGACGCTGCTTGACGCCAAGTATAGGCATAAATGCTACCATGTACACTTTCATTAATGCCACTCAATGACAGTTGCTGCACTGGACATTCGAGTTCTCTGGCGTTCCAGTTTGACCGGCCGCATTTGGAACTTGAACGTCTGCGTGTGAGTCTAAGACACAATTAAAGTCACTATGAGTACCACATGTTGTGAATTTAAACGAACCCATCAAGATATTGGAAGAACACGTTAGAGTTCACGGACGCCGATGGGGCTTTCATAAACGTTTACGTGGTAGCAATTTTGCCTACACATGGCGTCGATCAGCGTCGAGCAGCAGAATCGATCACGTGCACGCATCCCCTGGTCTCATTACCCACGTTCATGACACTTGGGTAATGTCATTGCCAACGACAGCAGTGGGAATCAGCGACCACCGCACGGTTATGCTCTCTCTCCACCTGCCAGCGGGAATGCCAACGATTCACAGACCATGGCATCTCGTTTGCCGCGTCCTCCAGGACTCTCAGTCTACAAAAAAAAAAGCCCGGAGCGTTACGCGCATCGCTCATTGGGGTGGATAAAGCTGATTGGGATCGCCTCAAAGAACAGTGGCGCTATAATTGCAGTGCGTCGGGCAGAAAACTTCGTGCCCGTATGTCCAAAAATGCTTCATTGTTAATCCGAAAAATACGCATTGCCCACTGTAATCCCAGGCGTCGCCCCGCTATGCGGGCATGGCAAGAGGAGCTCGTTGAATGGTAACAACGTACTACGCGCGCTTCTTCAGTATCGGCTTTAGCTTGGTGCTATAGGCGTGCACCGTGTGCGCAACCGGAGGTGCTAAGGTATGCACGCAGAGCTTTGCTTCGTCCACCAGGCTCTCGTGCGCACTCGCTGAATTCTGCCGCGCCAGCTGCTGCGAGTACGCGTGACTTTGAGGCATTGAGTCAACACTTTCAGCCAATGGCTCAATCTGTTTCTCTTATCAGTTACCCAGGATTCGTTTCTTCGCAGTCACTGCTAAAAGACTTACCATGTGCTTACAAATGTCACGTGACGTCCTAGTATCACTACCATCCGATGACGAAATAAAGGGTGCATTAGACGCAATGAAAAATGGTTCGGCACCAGGGCCTGACCGACTCCCTTCAGAGTTTTATGTGCAGTTCTGGCCTATCATTGGTCCATATATGTCATGCGTGATTCGAAAGTGTTTCTGAGATGTTATCTTTCCAACCTCTTTTCACAGAGGCCGTATAACGCTAGTTCGCAAGAAAGACTCAATGTCCACGCGACCAGAAGATTGGCGCCCTATTACCCTGCCTTATGTAGATTACAAGCTTTTGGCCAAATCGTTGGTGCGCCGAATCA
This sequence comes from Rhipicephalus microplus, assembly GCF_043290135.1. Taxonomy (NCBI): domain Eukaryota; kingdom Metazoa; phylum Arthropoda; class Arachnida; order Ixodida; family Ixodidae; genus Rhipicephalus; species Rhipicephalus microplus. The sequence continues at coordinate 76,167,947 of NC_134709.1, read as the reverse complement.
GTCCATCTCTTGCAACATTAATCGCTCCCCACCAGATCTGTTCGGTTCAGGGCCAAGAAATGCACACCCATATGTGGCTAACGCATGACATCATTCAGTACACCACTAGTCGATGTGCACAGGGACTGTTTGTTTTCTTAGATCAGGAGAAAGCTTTTGATTTATTAGAGCATGGCTACTTACGAAATGTTTTACATGCATTTGGATTCCCGGATAAATTCATTTACCTCATTCACGCAATGTACACTAATTCAGGAAGTACCTTTTACATAGATTCCCGCGAGAGTCACCCATTCAAGGAAACGCGTGGGGTCCATCAAGGGTGTTCCCTCTCCCCAGTGCTATACATCTTTGCATTAGAACCCTTCTTAAGGGCCGTTGAGCGTCCCCCGCCGATTCGAGGCTTACCCCTACCTGGTAACACTAAAGTAAAGGTCACTGCATATGCAGATGACATTGCGCTATACGTACATAATGAGCACTCACTGTAGCATGCTCAGGATACTTTTTATGATTTCGGCATTATCTCTGGTGCAAGATTGAACTTTTCTAAAAGCGAGTATTTTTTTTATTAGAAACTCAAGTGGTCATATCAGCATCACGTCACCTTTACAGTGTTCCCCTAACATTGCAGTACTGGGAGTTACTTTCACTGCATTTGGTGTACAAGACAGCATCTGGTGATTCGTTCTACAAACTCTTCAAAGTCATACGAAATCAGTCATGCACTTCGAATTACCCTTCTTGGAACGTAACGTCAATACTTATCTCAAACGGTGTATTTCGGAAAATATTGATACCTTTGCCATTCTGTTAAGCCGCCGCTCCGATTCTGCAGGAAAGTGCAAAGCTGCTTCAGTTCATTTTTTTTTTGGGGGGGGGGGGGTCTGGTGGCACAGAATCATTATCTCGTCCGGCGTTAGCTCAACCACGAGATCAAGGCGGTTTTGCATTCCCCGATGTTTCCCTCACGGCTTCTACATTGTGTCTCCGCACTCCATTTCGTATACTGAGCAATGATGGCACGCCCGCTCAGCGCTGCCTTGCTACTATTTGGGGCCATCACAATGTGTCTTCCTGCCGGCTAGCAAAATTAACCAAGGTCCTGAATCAACTGAGATGAAACCTTTTTTATCAATTCTACTTTCCCATTCTCAATTTACCTTCACTATTACAAATGCAGTATACCATATGTTAAGTAAAACTTCTTATCCAGCATGTGACCTTTCACGGTGCTGTATAGGTTATGAGATGACCGATGTGATACCACTCCTTGATCTCAAGAAATTTCAGTGCGTGAAATACTCGCGATTTGGGCGACAGGTATGTTGCAATGAACATGTTAATCATGGGCATAAAATACAATATATACCTGCATTCAACCACCGATGGAGCCGAAATGTTAGAGTACTGCGCTATGTAAGTACACGTTAAAGAACACCAGATGGCCGAAATTTTTGTCTGGAGTCCTCCACCACTGTGTCTCTCATAATCATATATCGATCGTGTGACGTAATACTTCAGACAATATTATTATCATTGCATTCAACCACGCCACTGACGCTACTTCTGTGAATGCTTCATGGCCGCAAAACAGGATATGTCTTCGAAGTTTCGAAGCTATCTGCTCTAGCCGTGATAGAAAAGTTTATGGTGCAGACTATTTTGGGTACTCCTCCTGAAACAAAATTGAAAAGCAAGCAAAAACAAGAAAAAATATCGCAGTCTATTAGGCTAACCACGCTTTAGAAAAATGCCTGAGTGTGTTCTGAAGCGGTGTTGCACTCACTTAGCATCTTTGTAAACAACGTCGTTCGAACACGCACAGCATAATTTACAATACAAAAAATTGTGATAGAAGCTGAAAGCAAGCTTTGTTACACATGTTCAACTGTTTATACCCATAGGTGAAGCGCTAACACTGCATATGTGGTAGACATTTTGTGCCAAAGTACTGCTGAACACGTATACATTGCGACACTATCTCTTTCC